>NC_090875.1:140000-155000 GCF_036669935.1 Montipora foliosa | reverse complement strand
TTCGAAAAAGGTTTACCAAAGCGGTCCTTTAGGTGAAATAAAATGAAATCCGAAATTTTGCTTCTGTCGCCATATTCTTCATATTTATAGGCAGTGGCTCTTAAAACCTCAGTTCTCAAAGCTAGAACTGTAGAAAGATCTTTCTTCTTAAAACAAGTTGTTGTTTCCTGTTCAGCTAGGAATATGAATCAGTATTAATAATTATATTCAACTGTAAAAGAACGTTGTTTTAATTATAAGCTGTGACAAAGCCACTATAATTTCCTAGTTACACTGTTCATCTTTTTAAGGAGTCAATTTGTAAAACAAAAATGTTGAACAGTAAAGACACTGACTAATATCAAAACTTGCATGTTGCTTATAAAGATATATCATGATGTTTATATAAAAAATAATTTCAAATATTTCAAATAAAGTTGGTATTATAACGATAATTGAACCACAGTGTTTTAACCTGGCTACTGCTGTACTTTACATACCGAACTCAACATATCATTTTAATTTCAATTTGATCCAACTCAAAAATGGACTTACTCCACTGCTAATCAGAGGGAAACCTTGCACACACAGAACTATTCTTTTTAGAAGGTGAAATATACCGTTATTTTTCTGGGCAATTATCTGTGGGTAATGTGTTAATTTTTCCGCAAACAGTTGTTGGTGCGGGTAATATGATAATTTTTAAGTCTTCTGGTATAGTTTTGAAACCACAAGTAAGCAAAAAATATAAAAGTCATTAATGAAACTGTTCCTAAAAACTGTCTATTGCCTTTTTTATCCTGCTTTAATTGCCTAATAGACTTAAAGTCTCTCTATGAAACCAATGCAAATTGAAAACAATACCAACAAATATCGTTGGCAATTGGTATAGTTTATCAAGTGTGTGATATTACTTTCTTACTTTGCTAATTTCACAGCTTCTTTCTTTGTTTAGTTAAAAATAAAAACATTTTCACCAACTGGAATAATAAACTCAAGCAGGCTTTAAAGTAATTCACACACAAAAACTGATGCTGATATGTTCATTTCATGGCATCTCTGCCGCTGCATAATTAGTATGACGCGCATAAGAAGTGATTGTCAGCACGCATGTAAACAAACATTCATGGACAAAATTTTAAAACACCAGAATATTCGGCGTATTGATCGGTAAAATACTCCTAGCAAGCACTGCCTTGAGATAGACACTATTTTCCCGTTTCAAGCGATTTCTTAGAGTCAGTAGATCCTGAGATATCGATTTTTTTTTAGAACGGATTTTTACAAGCGGCATCATCAAGCATTCAATGGTAGGAAGATCAAAAACAATAGGTGTGAAAACTTACCAATTTCACACCAAAGGATATTTTATTAACCAAAACAATGGATGAAGTTTTTATTTGATTCAAAACTTTATAAAAAGGTAAATGACTGAATGAGAAATACATGCTTCAATCATTGATGATTAGTGCAGCCACGAACAATTCTGAGTCCAAATTCCCAGACGTAAAGAACAAGCATTTCTAGGTGTCGCAAAATGATTTTGTAAGTCGCTTCCGCTAGTCAAAACTGCAGTTGTTTTACTCTTCTTTGAAAAGTTTATTAATCTTCGGCTGTGCAAAAACCTACATTTGTACGGGCTATGCACGGCCACGAGGGCTCATCATCACTCCAACTTTGTGAGTCTACGAATTTCTTTTGTTTTTGGTGCCGGTAATCTGTGGAAACTTTTTTGTTATTGCAAAAAGTGGCCGATGCGAGTAATCGCCCGGAAATTACGGTACTGTAATGACTCTATGCAAAAGATGTTCACTGACACAGCTTTTCATTTAGAAATTTAGTTTGACCACAGCAGTCTAAGTTCATCTTGTTTATGACCCCCCACCCCATTTTTCCACAACTATTTTTTCCAATTTCTCCTGGGTATTACAGCCGTCCCAAGGGAAATGACAATGGCTAGGCAAATGACAATGGCTAGGCAAAATTTTGTGGGGGAGGGGGGGGGTAGACAGGGTGCATTATGGCCTACATGAAAATGGTGAATGAGGAAACAATTGAATTTATTCACTACCACTACCAAGTGTCCGGCCCTCAGGTGTCGTGAAAAATTCTGCAAGAGCATCTCGAATGTTAGAGGCTTCTCTTTCCCTCTGATTTACCAAGGGGATGTTGTCAGGCTGTTCAACAGCATTATGCACGTCCTCAAGCCATTCTTCTAAAAAGTCATCCTTCCTTAATTCACCGATGTTGTGAATTATGCATGAAGCAGCCACCAAGTAGCTGCAGATGTAACAGCCATATCTACTCACTTAAGAACACATCAGAAACGTTACTTCCATCTACCTAAGGTGTCTTCCGCAGTCATAAGTGCTCTGCTGAGCCGGTAATTGAAATTCCGTTGCCAATTGGGTGTGCTTTGGTTTTCTGGATAAGCTTTTATTAGCCAGTCCAAGAGAGGGTAGGCTGGGTCCCCAGGAATCAAGGGGCCCATATAACTGATTCTTTGATGCTGGGATCAAAAATTTGCCCATTGCATATAAAACTCTGAGTTGGACAACACTCGGGCATCATGGACACTGCCTGGCCAACCAATGACATCTCGAAATAAATACTCTGAATCCACCAGTGCCTACATCACTATACTGTGATACGATTTTCTGTTTATGTAATCAGTACAGTTTTCCAGAGGATTGTATGGGAATATGGGTACCATCGATAGCACCTGCACATGATGGAAATCCCCATTTCTCTTTGTTCAGCCTCATATCTTCCCTCAAGTCTCCCCTTGGGTACTTTTAGAAAATCTTTTTCAACTTTTTTGTTATAGCTTTACAAACATCCCTTATACAAAGACAAACGAAGGACGTTGAGTTAGCTAATGTTCTTTAGTAAATTTTCAGCTCTGACTATTGCATTTCTAGCTTTTTGATTGGCTAAAAAACTCCGACTATGAGCCAATAGTGCGCCAAGATGCTCTTTCCGGATGCTTTGTAAAATTGTGGAAATAAAAATCGGCTGCAAAACCTGGTTTGAAAACTTACTAAAACAATTATTCCATTCGCCCTTGTTGGATATGAAGTGATTATAACCAACTCGCACCACGCGCTCGTTGGTTATCTTATCACTTCATATCCAACTCGGGCTCATGGAATAATTGTTATGTATTCAGCAGTGGAACTCTTGTAAGGGTTATTGCTGTCCTCTTCCTCAGAGAGACGGCTTTACACGTTGGAGTGTCGTGTCAATTTTGTCCTGAATCTCTCTGACAATGTAGTTGAACGTTGGCTTGGAGATGCAGAAGTTGTCATACCACTCTCTTTCTGTAATTTCTCTATCTCAAACCATTGACCACTTCGTGTCAGTGTCCAAAACCGTCGCTCAATAGAAGTACAAGCGAGGACTGATGAAATAAATAGCAACATGTACCTCCACCTTTTTCTATTCTTCTGTAAAGCAGTCAAGAAAAAGGTTGATTTCCGTATTTTCTGCTGGAACACATGCAGTCTTCTTATGAGAAGAAATTCTAAGAACGTCTTGTCCACCATGTTAGCAGCATGCGCACCAGGCAAGAATCGAGTACGCGGGCCGAGATGTTGAGCCTTTTACCCGTACCAAAACACAATTTTACATCATTTAGCATGGCAGAAGAAAGGACGTGTAAATGAATAATCAGTACTATTTGTTTGGGTACTTGTACCACTTTTATCGCAGCCGTGCCTAAAATTTTCAGCAGTGTAAATAGGGCTTAAATGAATACCAAGAGGTTGCTCTCTGGGAGGTAGATATTGCAACATACGGATTGATTCCCAAAAAAATGTTGCACAAGCTTAACCTGAAAATCTTAGCAAGGTTTCTGAAACCGGGCTAGAAGTTTGAGACCTGGCAAAAGGGCTGAAAAATCTGCAAAAAGTCCATGTAATAGGAATGGAATTTCAGCTCGTGCTGAAAGGAATCTTGAGCATGCGGAGTGAGGATATTTTCAAAGAAACAAGACGGCTGGGAAGAAGAAAAGATTTCAGTGGAATAAAAGCAATAAATTTGAGAATCAAATTATTCGATGTCTAGTTTTTTCAGAGCCAAAATGGAATACAACAACTGAATTTCATGCAGACAAGATAAAGATGTAAGAAGCTGTTCAGGAAGCTGTTCGGGAAGCCATGGCTCGGATACACGACCTGATTTTCTTTGGGCCTCCTGTCATCACACCATGGTGTAAGTACTGATTATATTGATGATGTGAATGAAAGTGACTGTACCAGACACTGTACCACAAGTTGTAAGTGATGATGCTGATTATTGAGGATCATACGAAATCAGGTGCTATTCAATCTGATAGTTTCTCTGGAGGTGAAAGGCCCAGTCGTAGTAGGAGAAGTGAAAAAAAGGGCTGCAAGGGGGAAAAGGGCACTTCCAACTCTGTGCCAAAATTAATCGACAATAAAATAAAACACCACAAGGGACACCTGAGTGCACCACAGAGGGACGAAATTTTATTGAATGAATCAAAAGGGGACTCCCAATTCGAGAAAGATAAAGCTGAGACAATTCGACAATCCAATGAGACTTTTGCTCAATAAATGCAGTCAATGATCACCTCAATGCTACAGATAGCCCAGGGGTTCACACAATCATTTAAGATTCTTGCAAGGCCAATGATCAACAACCCTGGCCTGCCACCATATCAATATGCTCATTACCCACCTGCTGATGTGTCAGATCAAGTTGGAATGATGGCTCAGTAAATACCACAGGTTACACCCAGTTTAACCCAACATACCAAGAGAAAGGCTACAGATATGAAAGCAACCAAACTGGGATGCACAACAATAGGAGCAAGCAATTTCATTCGTTGTAAAGAACAGTTACTTTATTGAGTTGCATTATTATTGTTCTTGTGTTAAGATTTACATTTTAGTAGTACAAAAATGAAAAATTTCTTAGTTGTACACTGTAGTGATGTCATCATGTAATCATGTGGCGAAAGGACAGCAAATGTGTGGGACATTATCGTGCATCAAAAGCACCGAAAGCACAAGCCATGATCATACATCTCACCAATGACAGCGTGAACCGTACAAACGACAATCAAGGAAAACCAAAGATGAAGATAGCGCTGAACTATTATCAACCAGTCCTATACCTTGACGGAATCCAGCTCCGATGAGGATTACGCGTATGTTGTGGCGAAGAAAAAACAAACCAAAGACCAAAACAAGTGTTCGTATTAACTCTGTGAAACTCGATTTCAATGTTGACTCAGGCACCACTGTTGATGGTATGGATTCCCAACCATATGACCAACTTAAGTCTAATGTTACATTATCCCGAAGTACAACAAAAATATTCGCTTATGGTCCCCACAAACCATTACCCCTCAAAGGACAATTTCTAGCAACATTGGAATCCAACACATGATATACCGTTTCACAAGTCTATGTTGTCGAAGGTAGACTGCCCAGGATTTGGCGTCAATTCAACTTCTAAACAAAGTTACTGAATTTAATGAAACATTTCCCTCGCCTGAAAACAGGCAAACGAATGACGGAAACAAAACTAACGTGCCTACCACAAACGGCAAGTCCAGCATCACACCTATTACCAAAATGTTCAGATCCCAAATTTTGCAACACAAAACAGTTTTCATGGGTGAAGGTAAACTCAATACTCAACAAGTGAAGATACAAATTAAACCTGTTGTACATCCACAGCGTAGAATACCATATCATATGCAAAAAGAAGTATCAAAGGAGCTTCAAAAATTAATTAATGAGGACATCATTGAAAAAGGTTGCACTCAACCAACCCCATGGATCTTAGCCATCGTTTGTACTCCCAAAAAGGATGGTGGAACCCCCATATGTGTTGGTATCCGGGCAGCTAATCAAGCACAAAAGACATTTTACGCAAACACTTTAAGATTTCAGAGCGGAATTGAATGGGTCAAAATACTTCTCGAAGAACAATTTAAAACAGGCTTACCATCAGTTAGAATTAGCAAATGAAAGTCGTTTCATAACCACATTTTCTATGCGTGAGGGCTTATTTTGCCATAAACAGTTGAACTATGATAAGAACAGTATGGCACAGATCTTTCAGAAAATACTACTATGTAACATAAGTGATATACACGGGGTCAAGAATACAGCAGACAATATCATCATTCATGGGAAGACAAGACAACAGCATTATGAGGCACTTGAGAACTGTTTGAAACGATTATGTGAACTCAACCTAAAAGCAAGACCAGAATAGTGCAGGTTTCTACAGAAAGACATCAGCTTCTATGGCCTGATCTTCAATACAAATGGAACAAGACCAGACCCAGGACGAATTAATGACTTAGTCAAAGCTACAATCTTGGACAGAATAAAATGGAACAGCAAACCCCCATCCCCCCAAATCAAGGATGAGGCCGTGGAAAAGCCAAACCACGCCATTTTCCAATCCTTGATTTGGGGGGGAGGGGAGGGTACAAATATCCCATCTTTTTTGTCCAAGATTGTGTGGAAGGTGTCAACGTCACAAAATAGAGGACACTCTTATGCCGTGTTTACACTGGGGATTTTTACCGTGGTAAAAGAGTTTACTTACCTAAGTAAACATCAATTAATACCTCAGTAAATGCGGAAAAAGACAAAGGAAATTTAACCATGGTAAAAGTGATAATGATGCAGTGATTTGGCTTGGTTTAGCTTGACAAAGCGGTGGAATGCGGTCAGCGGTCAGGCAATATGGTGGACGTCTTCTTTTTATGCCCTGCAATATTGTTAATTCTTTGTTGAGTTTTGTGTGTCTTAATACAGTGTATTCGTTTTAATGTCAAGAACAATGCCAAACCTTACAGCAGAAAAACTTGAAAAGATTTTAGATGAAAAATTGCGCCCACTTTCTGAACAACTTCAGGAAGCATTAGCGACGGTGAAGTCGTTGAATACGAAATGTGAGAAGATGGAAGAGGCTCTTACGGCGCTTCCAGAGAAAAATAAGGCACTTCAGCAAGAATATGTGAGCCTAAAAGCTCAAGTATTAAGTTCTGCAAATGATTTAAAGTTATGTTTGATAATTTCTATAATAAGCTGGCTGAGGTTATTGATCAACATGTACCTGTCAAGCAATCATCTAAGCAAAATTTAAAAGCTAGATCAAAACCATGGATAACCTCTGGAATTAGGACCTCTATTCAAATTAAAAATGGCTTATTTAAGAAATTCTTAAAGACAAAATCTATCTACTACCATGCAAAATTTAAAATCTACAGGAATAAACTGAATCACTTAATCAAATTAGCTAAGAGAAATTATTATAATAATTTTTTCGCAATAAGTCTAGATCTTGTGATAAAATTGATTAAAAAGACAAACGCAACTAGATTCATATAATAAATGTGAAATCTAAGTAAATAGTTTTGCATCTATTTACTTAGATTTCACATTTATTGTTAGCGTACTATTGTATATATTATTCTATTATTCTATTGTTCTTGTACTATAAGTTATGCTTCATCCGATTAAAATTCATTGCCTGACGATTTCATTGGACGATGTCGAAACGTTGTCAAAATGAATCTAGTTGCGTTGGTCTTTTTAATCAATTTTTTCGCAGTTCATGTAAAGGATGGCAAACGAATCTGGCATGGAATTAAGCAAATTATTCAAATTGAAACCCAAGTGAATCAGAAAGTGAACAAAATAGTGTTAGATAATCGTTTGTTTTTGTCTCCAGTGACTGAAAATGAAATTGAAGAAGAAATAGCTAAACTTAATGTTAGTAAAGCTGTGGGTCTTTCTAGCATTCCTATTTTTATTTTAAAGATTCTTAAGTGTGAATTATCAGGTCCCTTACAGACAATATTTAATACATCTTTTCTTACTGGAATTGTTCCTGAGAAATTCAAGATGGCTAGAGTAATTCCAGTCTTTAAGAAGGGCTCTCAGACAACCTTAAACAATTATAGACCCATTTCGTTACTCTCTATTTTTAATAAATTGTTAGAAAAGCTTATGTATAAGCGGATAGTTGACTTTCTTGATAAGAGACAACTTATTTATAGTAAACAGTTTGGTTTCCGCTCTCACTATTCAACTGAACATGCAGTCCTTAGTATAATTGACCAAGTGCAATTGGCAATCGAAGACCATGATTATTCATGTGGAATATTTCTAGATTTTAGCAAAGCTTTTGATACTGTTAATCACCAAATTTTACTCACAAAACTTGATTACTTTGGCATGAGAGGTGTTGTTAAGGACTGGTTTACTTCATATCTGAGAAACAAAACACAGTTTGTATCCCTGGGTTCAGTTACTTTAGACATTCAACCAGTGTCTTGTGGTGTGCCCCAAGGGTCAGTGCTTGGGCCACTCTTATTTCTCATCTATGTAAATGATTTTCATCTTTTTGCAGATGATGCAAATTTATCCTTACAGCATGGGGATACAAATATGCTTGAAAGTCTGATTAATTCTGAACTTGAGAAAGTTCATACTTTGCTTTGTGCAAATAGACTTTCATTGAATATTGATAAGTCAAAGTATAATCCAAAGAAAACTGCCCAAACAGGTCATCTTATCTATAAACAATCAAATGTTAACACTAGAAACTTCTATTAGATATCTTGGAGTCTACATAGATTATAATGCTAATTGGAAGACTCATATTACTTATATTTCTAAAAAAGTCAAGAGAAGCATAGGCATTCTTTCTAACCTCCGTTATTTCATAAGTACCAAAATACTACTTAGGCTATACTATGCTCTAGTTGAACCTTTCTTAAATTACTGCATAATTGCTCGGGGCGGTACTTATCGGACGACTTTACAACCTTTATTTATATTACAGAAGAAAGCCCTAAGAATAATTACTTTTACTAGTTTTAATGAACATTCAAGTCCTTTACTTAAAGATTTAAGAGTTGTTAAGCTGTTTGATATTATTGCCCTTCAACTGGCAGTATTTATGTATAAGTTTCATAATAAACTCCTACCTCCTGTATTTGACCATTACTTTAATCCTGTTAGGAATGTTCATAGTTATAATACCAGATTATCGAGCAAAATGACTTATGCAATTCCGAAAGCCAGAACCAATTATGGAATCTTTAATATACGTTTTCAGGGTGCTAAAGTCTGGAATGATATAAGTGATGACCTAAAGCTTCTTCCTCTCAAACATTTTAAGAAAAACCTAAAGCTAACTTTTTTTGAAAGCTATTAAAAATTCTCATTATCTTAACATCATAATTCTTCTGGCTTTCCGTTGTTTTTGACTTTTTGTTTTCCTCAGGCTTTTATGTGTTGTTTGCTTTGGCGTGTGTGTGTGTATATGTGTGCATCTGACCTAATTTATATTAGCTTCATGCATTACCAGAGTGTGGCTGTCCTATCTCATTAGCCCCTATGGTTATTTGGGGCAGCCTGTACTCCTTTCTATTTTTGTAATATCTTGTAGTTTATTGCTTTACTGTTGGTATAAATAAAGTTGTTGTTGTTGTTGTCAGTAACCGAGGTCAAATTGACAGATACATCTGGTTGCGGTGAAGTTTTTTTGATTTATCGCGAGTTCAAGTTTCCTTGTCACGTTTCATGTTTTATTCGCGGAGTTCAGGCTTTCTTTGTGCCATTTTTCATGCTCCAGCAAAATGGAACAAAACAAGGACACATTTTTGAATTATTACGGCAGTCAAACCGAAAGGTAAGTGATGTATTACGTCTCCACTTCATTCCACTCACACTTTTTTTTAATCCGGATAAAACAGATTATTTATTTGTTTTCCGTTTTTTTCCAGGCAAGATCCACAGCAACAATATTTGCGAATGTCTGCGACATATTTCCCTTACTACCCGCAACCTCAATATGCTGTGCCACCGTTCTATGGCTCTCAATTGCAAGGAGCGCAAGAAATTCATTCATCCTCAGTACGACCCCATTCTGATCTGCCTAGCTCGCAATTGCAACAGCCACAGCAGCAGTAGCAGCACTGGTCCAAAGAAGAAAAATCGTTCGACAGACACTGAAGAAAAGATCTTGGTAGAGCTGTTTGGAGAAAATGAAGATAAGCTGCGATACAAAGCCTTCAGCTCCCCTGAATGGTGCAACGAACAAAACGTAGACAGCGACAAAACCCCACAACAGTGCAAGAACAAATTGGCAAATTTGACAAAGAAGTATAAAAACACCAAAGACAAGCTTTGGTCGACAGGATACGGCAGAGGGGGCGATGTGCCGTCCGACAATGAAAGTGAAGAAAGTGAGGATATCATACCAAAACATTTCAACGATATGGATGAAATTCTCGGTAAAAGGGAATCCATCAACCCACGCCACGTGCTCAAAAGCTCTCACGACCCCGATAGCGAGTCACCGGAAATGTCGGAACTCGAATACAATATCCTCGATAAAGATGCCCTAGATGAGGAAATCTGCCGAGCATAACAAAAACAAAGGCAAGGGACTGCCCAGAATGTTTCTCTTCCATCTGAGCACAAGGTGCCTTCTGATGGAGATGAATCCGATAACGACCAGTCGCTTGCCTTTGCAGAATCCCTCTTTTTTAAGAGTAAAGGGAAAAATAAAAAGCCTTTGGCAAGCACACCGGTACCGAAGAGGTGTGAGGCTGATGTGGAAAAAAAGCTACCAAGAAAGCGCACCGCTGATGCAGCGGAAAAGCCATCGAAAAAAGGCACAAAGAAGAAGGGAAAAGCCGGATTATCAGGAGTAGAAGAGCCGACCTTGATATCATTTCTTGAACGCTCACAAGAAAGGGACGAGGCTTTTATGGAGCGGATGGCTGAAGGCGAGAGAGAATACAGGAAAGATCAGCATAAGAATTCCATGGATGCCCTTGCTCTGCTCGGAAACATCCTCAAGGACGTTAGTAAAGGAAGCGAATGAACACCCTTCTTAGTATTTTTTGTATTTCTATTGTTGTGTTCTGTTGTCACGAAATAGTGGATCCATTAATACAAAATCATTTATTAATTAGCTGAATGTCGTGCTGAAAAGATTTTGGATAAAAAAACGTTTTTGGATACATGCTGATCAACTTTTAGAGATCACAAATCAAACCAGAGATGTTAACATCCAGTATTTTAAATTATGAATAATTGTATTCGATTGTATACTCTTTAATCAATCAATTTATATTTTTCAATGATTTCTCAAAATTGCTGTGTCTATAATTTGTAAACAAAACAGTTGAGAAGTTTATTAACTTTCAAAACTTTAACGAATATTTACATGTACATGTGTACAAACTTGAGCTACAATGCTAGTTTTTCGCAAAAATAAAGAAAATGACATGATTAAGGAAAAAATCAAGATGAGCCTGGTCAATTTTTGTCTATTTTCATAAGCTGATAAATAGTCCATAATTTTGTCTCTAACATCAGATGCAATTAGCGATACGTCTCTATTTAAACTTTGATCCATGTCATCGTCGTCATCTCCCCATATGTCTATGGGGCTAGGGTCTCCCACATCGATACAAATATTGTGAAGAACACAGTATGCCAAGATCGTGATGGCCACTCTACTTGTCTTTTCTTCCATTGCCTTGTAAAGGACCTCCACTGCCCTTTCAAGATTCCGTAGGCCTGTTGGATAACAACACGGGCTTGACTGAGAGCACAATTAAACCGCAGTTGTCGTTCACTTAACGTACGTGTTTGCTTAAAAGGCTTCATTAACCAAACAGATAAGGGATATGCTGAGTCTCCAACAAGCAAAGGTCTAATTTCGGAACCAGAAATTTGTTTTGTAGGCCCGTTCAGCCAGTTGCCTTGTTCAATTTCCCTGTGCAGATTGCTTAAACAAAGAACACGCGCATCGTGAATGCTACCAGGATAGCCTGCACTTATATCAAGAAATCGAAATGATGCGTCAGCAACACCTTGAATCACAACAGAATAATCTTGCTTTCGGTTGAAGTAATCAATTCGCTCGTCCACAGGCACTGTCTTCAAAGCAATATGACAACCGTGAATAGCCCCTACTACTTGGGGAAATGGAGACTTGTTTGTAAACAATCTAATACTTTGTAGCACCTCTTGTTAGGTTTCTGGAAATTTGATGAATTCTTTAGCACGTTTAGCAATAGCATTGCAAAAATCCTGTTTTATCAACATGGCCATGCACCGTCCAATACCGAATTGTAGTCCTGTAGATCGGTATGGGTCGCCCGTTGCTAGCTGCCATAATGCTACCGCTACTTGCTTGTGCACTGGGATAGATTGCCGCAGTCTGGTGTCTTTCTTCGCCATCTCCGGACCAGCCACACGCACAATAAACTCAAAGGTATGTCTTGTAATTCTGAAGTTCTCCTTCCACCAATCTTCGACAAAAGACCCGTTTAGTAGGTTTTCGAACCAGAATTGGTTCCTTGGCCAAGACCAAGCATGTCTCGCTCGCCTGCTATTTCGCTGCATAAGTTGCAGTAAAATCATCCGTTTTCGCCTCACTTTCTTGAGGTGTTGTAGTATTAGCAGTTGCCGTAATCGAGACGCTTCTACTTGCTTCTCAAGAATTAAAAAGAAAAAGGCAATGACTATCAGAGCCACCGCTTTCTTGTTAATATCGACCATGTTTTAAAAATTGCGCGCATTAGCTTGTATTTCCCGCCAATTCGATTTTTGGCAGTGTTGACAGATTAAGTTTGGTTATTTGAGCCAGTATAAACACTGCAATAATCTACTTAGGTTCAGTTAACCTGACCTCGGGCAATTTAAACCGCAGTAAACGTTTGAATGTAAACACAGCATTAATTAGAGAGTCGTCTATTAACACATTTATCACTTGAAAACACTGGTCTGTGATCCAGTCATACGCGGCACTGACAGACGTCCAGATTAACTATACCCGAAGAGAGCATTTTTGCACATCATGCCCACGAGGTCAGGGAAACGCGCTCTTGAACATGGCATTACTCGCAAATCACATAAAGGGTTCTGTGACAAAAAAGGACCATTAACGTTGTTTCTCCGGAGTCACTAGACTGTGGACTTTTAAGACCTCGCTGAAATACCATGCAACAATGATGAAAGACTGAAACTTTTAGGTAGAACTTTTAAACTGTATAGTGCACTTAAAGTTTTTTAAAATGACCTGTGCGACATTTCACAGACAGTTTACAAAAGGCTTTTGTGTGATTTAAGATGGTTTGCAAGGGTTTTCAATGGTAAATCACCATCTACAGTCAATTGAAATAAAAGTCACGAATTTACTGTCTCTTACTTCCACAACGAAATCGTGAAAAACCGACAGGAACCGTTGGTAATCTGCTGCAAATCGTGATAATCCTTATGTTTGTCAACATAAATCGTCTTCGATTTCCAAGAATGAAAAAACAAAACAAAAACAAGCTATCTAGATAAAATATTCCTAACAATGATCTTTAAAGGCACCCATACACTTCTTTCAAATAACACCAAGGTAACAGCCCGCACTATCGGTGAGCAAGAGCAGTGTACCTGTTGTTTTTGGGCAGGTTTGAGTCTCGCTGGCAGACAAACTAACTTTTCTTTCTTACTGTAATTATTCCTGCAATTACCAGCCGATGCATTTTCTATATATGTTTTGTACTATTCCACATTTAAGTGTATTAAAATAATTACGATGTAGTTTTTTCGTCTTCCATGCAGCAGAACTCTCTCGTAGTTAACACTGCATCCTGCACTTCATACAGGCTTAAGATAAGTGAATTTTTTTATTCATTTTATATTAATCAAACAAGCACAATTCTTCTGTTTTGTGTGAGTTCACTGATAAATGACCAGGTTTGCTTGAAAGCATTGAGATTAGAAGCGTTTGAGCCCAGAGTTAGTGTTATGATTGCTATACATGATGCTGTGAGTAATGGCAGGCAAAGCCCTCAGACAATCTTGGACAGAATAAAATGGAACAGCAAACCCCAAACCCCCCTCCCCCAAATCAAGGATGAAGACGCACAAAAGCCAAAACATGCCATTTTCCCAGCCTTGATCTGGAGGGGGGTACAAATTTCCCATTTATTTTGTCCCAAGATTGTATTCCACCTATGAACACCCAAGGAGTGCTAAGCTACTTGGGTTTAGCAAACACTTGTCACGACTAAGTACCTGACTATGCTGCTATTACAGCACACTCACCAAAAAGCATTCGAACAAATCAAGAAGAAACTAACACAAGCACGAACTATGGCATACTTCGATACCGAAAAACATAGTCTTCTTATTGTCGATGGATCACCTACAGGACTTTGTGCCACTCTAGGACAACGTGAAAAGTCTGGCAACTCATATCGCATTATCTCTTACGACAGCAGAGCTCTGTCTCCGGTTGAGAGCAGATACTCACAGACAGACATTTAAGGACTAAGTCTTGTCTGGGGGATAGAACATTTTCGTTTATTTCTGTTAGAAAGTGATTTTGATGTGTATACTGATCGCAAAGTGCTGGAATCAATCTTTAATAATCTTCGATCAAAACCACCAGCTCGCATTGAAAGATGGATGCTGTGACTACAACCCTACAATTTTCATGTTATCTACAAAAAGGGAACAGTAAACGAAGCTGACTACTTAAGCGGCCACCCTGTAACTACTCCACGTAAGACAATGGAAGAGAAAATCGCTGATAATTATGTGAATTACATCATAAACCACACTGTACCAAAATCAATGACAGTCCGTGAGATACAAACGGCAATGATCCCATTTTACAAAAAGACAGAAAATGTATTCAATCTGGAGAATGGGATAACAGAGAGACACATCTAACTCCATACCAAGTATGTGCAGATATACTGTCAATAGTGATGCGATTTTATGAGGCACTCGAATTGTCATACCTCCCGAGCCTATGCGCATTACACCCACATCTAATGAACCATGGCAAAGTTAAGCAATATATTTTTATAGCCCGATACCACACAGTGGACAGTACTTCCTAGTAGTTGTCGCGACCTATTGAAAGTAGAAACTGTAACATCTACATCAGCTAAAGCAATTATTCCAAAACTGGATCGTATCTTCGTGACCCAAGGCATAC
>NC_090875.1:127500-132500 GCF_036669935.1 Montipora foliosa | reverse complement strand
CGGCTTTTTTGAGTCGAGCATCAGCAGAAGACATCAGCGAAATACTAGCGACGGAGAATTCCAAAGATCGGAAGACGTACAGGTGAGAATTGTTTCAAATTAGGCAAGGCTATAATTACAAGATATAATTTGACCGCCTTATTAGTGGGCGTTTTCAAACTGGACCTATTCTAGGTGTATTTGAATTGCATGTATAACAATTTTCTAATTTTTTTTTTGCGCTGCCCACAAACGTATTGTGTAAAAGCAATAAGAACGCAGCAAGTTAAATAGGCTTAACTATATGTTTTTGTGCGGTTGAGCGTTAGATTTTATCTCTGTCTCCATTGTGTTCATATTTTAAACTCAGCTTACTTCAGTTCCTTTGTAGACAAATGTTCTAGACTAGTGGTGGTGTAAAACAGTTTTTGCTTAGTAACATTGAAAATAACATTTTTGTGCCAGTTAAAAATAATTGACTATTTTCCAGAAAAATGAGTCCAGCCAAGCAATAATTAAAGAACATAGACTTCAAAACAGTCCAGTTATATGAAACGAATATATAAACATTGTTGTACTCATTTTAAGCAACCGAGATAATTTTTTTTTAACTTTAAGAATTGTGGCTGACAACTTTGATATGAGCATCAAACCACGTTTACAAACAAAGAGACATAGAAACTAGTCAATTCACTGGACCCATCAGTTTGCTGTCGAAGACCGGGTGAAATCACCGTATACACTTGAGGAAAGTACATCCACAGTGCAACCCGAAAGACCTGCCATTATCTCAGCTCTTGCCAAACAAGGACATCCAGGAGTCATTCAGGCGAGAATGTTCAGTATTGTTTGGCCATGTACTTGTGAAGTAGTACTATGCATCATTTACCATATTCAGAGATGTTATTATCAACCATCTGCCTCTTCTCTACTTAAGTTTTGCTTGTATCTATTTCCACTGGATTTAGTGGGAATTACTTATAATTGGCTGAGGATGTGGAATAACTTTCTCTTGACTAATCAGAGCATACTGCAAAATCCCATGTAAAATCCCATTTTATCTTGTCATTCGGAAACAATTTTTCCACTTTGTGAATATACCTCCCACGAAATAAGCACTCCTCCCACCACCCATTTAAGTTCCTTAAAAAGTTATATGCAGTGTAGGCCCAGGGCTTTGACATGGGATTTTATGGTATAGTACAAAAAACGCAAACATGAATTAATTTCAGTGACACTTTACTCCCACGGTGCCTCTCTCCACCCAGGTGTATAAATGGGTACCGGCGAATTTAATGCTGGGGGTAACCCTGCGATGGACTGGCATCCCATCCAGGGGGGAGTAGCGAATACTCCTAGTCGCTTCATGCTACAGAAACCGGAGATAAGCGCCAGCCTGATGGGCCTTCCTAGGCTCGTAAGCAGACTTTACCTTTACCCTTATATTGCCATGTAGGTCACAACAGTGTCGTACTGCTGGCTGTGTTTGGCCCTAACTATGAGTGCCTCTGGGCTAACGTTGGGGCAAATGGTCGGGCTTGTGATGCTAGTATATGGAAGAGCTGTGACATAAAGCTTGCCTTGAGTTCTGAGGCCAATCCACTAAACCTCCCAAGCCCCAAACCTCTTCCTGGAAGGTCGCAGAAGGTTCCCTTCGTTTTGACTGGGTACAATGCATTCTCCTTAACCACGTTCCTTATGAAGCCATTCCCAGACTGGTTTAACAGATGAGCAGTGGATATTTAACTCCCGATTATCACGCATGAGGAGGATTTCTGAGGATGGCTTTGGTATCCTGGCAAGCAGGTAATGTAATTTTCATAGCAAGCTGAATAAAACTGAAAAAGCAGGTTTTAAATCTTAGGGGAAGGGCATATTTTTTTACAAAGAGGGGTATGCTTACTAGAAGTGATTCCTGTCATGATATGCCTGAGAGTATATGCAAATAAATAATCCCCGTCCCTAAGGCCTGAGCATTATTTTATGCTAGTTTTTATTGAGGAAATTAATATTTTATCAGGAAGTAGCAGGGGTTTCAATAACTTCTGAAATAGCCGTCCATGATAGCCCATTGAAGGTGGCAGTTTGACAAGTTTATGATAGCATTTTTAGTGAAAATCAAGGCAAACTAGCCGGCAGTGTGAGGCAAAGCAGGCGGCGGTATACTACCGGTAACTGGCTTCTATTGAAACCCTGAAGTAGTATGCCCATCTCTTTGTGTAAGTCCGTAAATCAAAGTTTTTGGTAGTATGGCATGATAGCTAATCAGAGTAGAAGCTAATTTTTGTCTTAATTATTGTTAGTTATATCATGTTTTTGTGGCTCCTGATGTAAATGACTGTATGTGCAGTTCATTGCAAATGATTTTATGTACACTTTTGTCTTGAAAATAACCCAAATGATTGTATTTATGCTGCATTGAGTGTATAATATTGATTTAGTTCCACTATTTTTATTAATTTTGTAAATATCAGATGGTGGCTTTTTCGTACCTCCATTCTCCTCCCTCCAGAGATGGTGAAGAACTTGGTCTTAGCTGCTCTGGTGCTACACAATTATTTGAGGTGAATATTATAGTTTGTAAAATAAATTCTTTTTTGGATCAAGAAATGATCGCAGAAACAACGACAACAGGGAAGAAATTTTAAAGACCTTACGAAATTGTTGGAAAAGGGAGGCCTTTTGAAGGAGCTTTGGGCACACAGAAACTTTTTAGGGGATGGGAGCTATTCTTTCAGAGTGAGGTCCTGACCCATTCCCCAGTGCATCTTTTTTTTTTGCAGTTTAGTCAATGAGAAAATTTGTTGGTGTGCATGCAGCTGTGAATGGTTGTAATTGCCCTGTATGACCATCCACAACATTTTTCAGAGCCAGGGGCTTAGCTGATGAGGAAGATGATGAAGCCAATGTTATCCCAGCACCCTGGAGAACTGAAGAAAACAAACCACAGTGGGAAGACTTCATCCCTTCTGGAAGCAACAATTACTCTTATGAGGCAAGAAAAATCAGACAGGAATACCTGGAGTACTTCAACCTTGAGGGAGCTGTATCCTGGCAGTGGAGACAATGTGGCATTGACAAAGCGAACAATTGACAAGATAATTATAATAATTGTTAAATGAAACATCTTTATTAATATAGCAAGCAAGTGCTAATTTCTCAAGAATGCTCTTTACATTATGTGACACCTCTTATGATATATTGTTAATATATAACATGTCTGATAATGAGCTTTACAATTACCAATTATTTACACTTTTTTACAGCCAATCTAATGCTGTATGTATGGTAATTAGAAAATACAGTTGTTAATCTTTTTTTTTTTTTTAAGAGGGAGGTTATCTCATCATCATTTGAGGCAGAAGCAGGGCTAATGGGCACTGGCATCTGTAAGCACTTGACTGCCTCCTTATATAAATCAAGCTTGGCTTATTCCATTTCTTTAGCAAGTGTGACTTTGTTTGATCTTGGCTTTTTGTGGGGGCGTGGCTCAACATTTTCCACATCTATAATAATCTATTAATTTCTCGACCTCCTCAGGCACCCACTTTTTCTCTTCCTTGTCCTGCAACACAAGCTTTACAACAGCGTTTTAATTGCATTTGCAATTTTTTTTTATCGCCCTTGTGCCAGAAAAAAAAAAGGTTTAGATCGAAGAATAGTCGAACATAAATTAAAATCAGTGCTCTAGTAAGATACCAAAGGTTGATCTGTTTGATAATTAATTGTTGTAATAAATGGATGGTATGAAACGCAACCTACCTTCGTACTTTTGACTATGTCCTCCTTCATATACTTGAGTGCATGGAAAAATTTCCATTTGACAATCTTGCCTTCTGCCTCCCTCTTTAATTCACGGTTTAAACCTGACCTTAGTCCATGTATAAGACTACGGAGGCTGTCTTTCTCAAGATTGAAATCTTTGCTTAACTCCTCCATTGCTTTCTCTTTTGTTTTTTTATCGACTTTATAAGCCGGGCTGCTCGTCTCCCAAAGGCATGGGAATTCTTTCAACTTTGCAATAAGCTCCAGATTTTGCCAGCAAAATTTCCGCCATGTTTGTTTACCTCCGGCTACACGCTCTGACGTGGACATGTGACTTCTACTAACCAATCAGATGGGAGCATCAGTCAAGTTGTGACTTTGATAAAAAACGAGCAACAAAGCTAAAATTTGTTGCTCAAAGTAGACCGTCGCTTTACTTTTCGCAACAAATGTTTTTGTTGCGCGACAAGTTAATCACACAAGGTGAAAAACGAGAAACATCGATCCAAAACTTGCAACGCAACAATGTGGCGCGCCAAGTTGAGGGTTTTTGTATCTCGTATTTTGCTGCCTTTACAGGTATGTGACCAAAGACAGGTTCCGTTTGATTTCCATGATCTTTGTAGGCTGTCACCATCCCAAAACGTTAAAAATTGAGAGGCGAGAAAACTGTTGCACCTATTTTCATGTCCTTGTTAGCATTTTCATTTTTCTGTGACTCTATACACGCCCAGGCTTATATTTCAGCCCAGGCTGAAAAGCGGTCATGTAATTGAAACAAGTTTTCAGCCTGCCCCAGCAGGCTGAAATTCACCATGCATTCAGGCCCTGCGGGTTGACTTTCCTCAGTTCAATTTGCTTTGGAGAATTTGCCAGCTCGAATTATGGGTGGGAAAGGCATGGATTGATTCTATAATCTGCTAATGGAACAAAGGATGCTTCGGACCAAGACAATAGTCCTCTTTGTAGCTTCCGGCTTCACATTGTATTAGCAACCACACAAACATGATGACGAGACTGAGGGTGATCTGGCAAAACTTTCAAACATCTGTTCTGCGGACATTTTGTGTGCTTGTTGACTTTTTGTTGTAATTTCGAAATCTGGAATGGTTCTTAGACAAAAATAAAGACATATTCTCACTAGAAGATATTCAAAAGCTAAGGTGAAAGATCTCTGCGAAGTTCTCACGTCCTATGCTGAATCAACTGATGGAGCAAAAGCTGTTTGGTTCTCAAAGTCTTTGCACTACTCATCC
>NC_090875.1:110000-115000 GCF_036669935.1 Montipora foliosa | reverse complement strand
GTTCAAATACCCCCTAGCGACTGTGACTATCTGCAATTTTTGTGGTGGCCAGACGGCGATCTGAACAAAGATCCTGAAGAGTACCAAATGTTAGTTCATCTGTTTGGTGGTGCCTCATCCCCAGCTGCGCAAATTTCGCCTTGAAGAGAACCGCACAAGATAATAAGGCAGTCTTTGATGCAATCACAGTAGAGACTGTTAAACCAAAATTCTACGTTGATGATTGAAATCAGTCGCCACAAATCCTGGAGCTATTCGTCTCGTGGGAGAACTCCGTGAAATGCTATCCAAAGGAGAATTTTGTCTCAAATGGATATCGAATTCAAGAGATGTAATCAGCTGCGTTCCTAAAATTTAAAGAGCACCTTTCGTTAAGAATCTCGACTTAAGCAACAATCTAGCACGCACAGAAAGAGCTCTGGGCGTAAAATGAAATGTACAGAAGGATACATTCAGCCACAAAATCGCTGGAAAAGATAGACCGATCACAAGAAGAGGAACTTTGTCCATCATTTGCTCGGTCTACGACCCTCTTGGCTTTGTTTCACCGTGCATACTACCCGCTAAAGCAATTCAACAAGACTTGTGTTTCAGGGGGCTCTGACAGGACGATCAGATTCCTGAACCCTGCAAGCAATAATGGCAATCCTGGCAGAAGGAACTCCCCAAACTGGAACAGTTTGAGCTTCCGCGATGCTGTAAATGGCCAAACTGCTCAGACATACAACGATGCGAGCTCCACCATTTCTCTGATGCATCTAGCCAAGGCTACGGAGCTGTCTCATATCTTCGCCAAACCCATATATACGGTGAAGTTCACTGTTTGCTAATTATGGCAAAGTCCAGATTGACACCTCTCAAGGCAATGACGATCCCACAAATGGAATTGTCAGCGGCAGTCTTAGCAACAAGGCTGGACGGCATGATCAAACAAGAGGTCGACATGGCTGTTCACAGCTCTACCTTTTGGACTGACAGCACATGCGTTCTTGGCTATATAGAGAACAAAGATAAGAGATTTCAGATCTTTGTTGCCAACCACGTATCGGCCATTTTAGACCAGTCTTCAGCTGCGCAGTGGAGATACGTTGAGAGTATGCTCAACCCAGCTGACGAAGCATCCAGAGGAATGACAGTAGATGAGCTGTTAATGAATAAACGCTCGAAGCAAAGACCACCGTTGCTAAAGAAAGCGGAGCAGTCATGGCCGCCAAGACCGGAGAACCTTAGCGAGATCCCCGATAACGACCCAGAAGTGAAGGGAGTTGAAACATTTGCAAACAAAGCAAGCGTCTCCTGCGACTACATTGGCAATGCAATGGAAAATATGTCGTCATGGTCCTGGCTAAAGAAGATTATAGCATGGGTATTGCGCTACAAAAATATTTTGCGAAACCGAAGTCAGCACAGCAACACAAACAAAACCATCAAGCTCCAATCTGATGATAGTATTATTACACCATTTAGCATCAGCGAAATTAATGAAGCTGAAAATGAAATCATTAAATACATCCAGAAGCAAACCTTCAAGGATGAGTTGGCTAGTTTAAGTGGCGTCGGCAATGACACTCGAGAAACAGCAAACCGGAACAGCAGCATTTACAAACTAGACCCACTCTTGGAAATGGACTCCTACGTGTAGGAGGACGATTGGAACACGCACCAATAGAAAATGATGCCAAACATCCCATTATTCTTCCAAAAAGGCACCATGTCACTAAGCTGATTATTGAATACTTCCATCGCACTTCAGCCCACTCTGAAATCGAGTACACTCTATCACTTATCAGGCAAAAGTATTGTATCCTGGGAGCGTGATGTAATGTCCGCAACATTATCAACAGGTGTTTCAGCTGTCGGCGCCGCCAAGCTTCTGTAATGCAACAGAAAATGGCCAGTTTGCCATAAGATCGTGTCACGCCTTCAAAGCCACCAGTTACATATGTTGGCGTAGATTTGATTGGTCCCTTCACAGTGCGCCGTGGACGAACAACCGGCCAGAGGTATGGCGCTTTGTTTACATGCCTCACGATAAGATCTGTCCTCATCGAGATTGTTCACTCTATGGATACAGAATCGTTCATCAACGCCCTTCGATGCTTCATCGCTGGAAGAGGAAGGCCAGAGAAAATAAGATCCGACAACGGAGGAAACTTTGTTAAAGGCGAGAAAGAGCTACGGAAGGCGCTCCAAGAATGGAACCAGAACCAGATCCATGAATTCCTCTTGCAGCAAGAAATTAAATGGAAATTCAATCCACCGGCTGCTTCACACCATGGCGGAGTGTGGGAGAGATGCATTAGAACTTTAAGGAAAGTTATGAAAGCATTAAGACTCGGACTTAAAACCCGAGTTTTTCAGTGGAAATTCAAATGAATTCGCAGGAGAATGCTCAGACTTTTATGAGCAGATAGTTAAGATTAATTGGACCATCTCACTTAAATTAAGTGCGTTTCCCTTGTATTTGCATGGCATTGCCAGCACCTGGTACTTAAATTTATCACCTGACATTAAGGATGATTTTGATTGTTTAAAAGACGTTTTTCATGAACGTTTTATAGCCAGGACGAATAAGTGGATTTTATTACAACAATTAGGTGCCTGCAAGCAACTTTCAAATGAACCCCTCGATAGTTATGTGGCTGATATTACGCCGCATTGTAAACGATTAAATCTTTTGGACGAGGATTCAATGCGATATTTCATTGA
Organism: Montipora foliosa; assembly: GCF_036669935.1. Lineage (NCBI taxonomy): Eukaryota > Metazoa > Cnidaria > Anthozoa > Scleractinia > Acroporidae > Montipora > Montipora foliosa. The sequence continues at coordinate 112,291 of NC_090875.1, read as the reverse complement.
TGGCCTGCAGGGCGACTTGCAAGCCTATGTATCTCTGCAATGCCCAAACACTTTCCATGTAGCAGAAAGCCTAGCAAGAATTAAAGATGTCATCACCGCACACCAGTGGGTCCCAAAAAAAAAAAGAAGAAGCGCCAGGGAGAGTGCCAGGACCAATCGGTGGTGTGCCAATTGGAAACCATCTTAAGCAATTTCTCTTAAAAAATGAGCAAGCCAAAACCACCTGTGGTTGTCGCTGCAAGTAGTGGACCATCAGTAGAGATGGGCTTAGAGATCCTGTTGAAACAGATGTCCCAATTACAAAAACAACAACAACAGGTCGCGACTGGGTATCCCCAAACAGGCCTAATGGCCAGGCGCAAGCCAAACCCTGGGTAGAGCAATCACCTCAACTATGGGACCACCAACGGCAAGTGGCCAGGCTGGCTGGCGCCCCGCATTCCAATCATATGGGCGAAACTTTCGAAGTATGGAGGGAGATCCAATTTGTAGTTTCTGCCAGAGAATACAGCACACCTGACGTTCTTGTCACCAGCGAAACAGTGACCCGAGGATCCTTAACTCTGGACATTTTCAACCAGATCCGAATTTTTAACAAGCAATGACGTCATAAATGAAGATAATTTGGAAAATGTTGAGTCGCATGCTTCCCAAGTTAATGAAGTTAATGGTTTCCCCTCTGAAGTTTGCCAGAGTGATAGCAGTAAAAATGTAGGTTTCCACTTTGATGTCTTGCAAAGTGACAAAAAAGAAATTGATTTTTTCCCGCTCTGAAGTTCGACGGAGTAATGACAGTAAAAATGTAGGTTTCCACTTTGATGTCTTCCAAAGTGACGATAAAGAAATTGAATTTTCCCACTCGGATGTTTGGTGGAGTGATGACAGTAAAAATGTTAGCTTTCCCAAAGTGATGATGGTGAAATTCCCTCATCCCACCCTGATGTTTGCCGGAGTGATCATTCTGATATTGGCCAACATGAAGACGTACATTATTCAGCTAGAAGGGACACCAATGATCAAACTTGTCAAAATAGGTAAGTATTTGATGCGTGCCAAGGTGATCAAACTGAAGCATATGATGGATGCTAATAGTATTTCCCAAATTTAGGCACTATAGACTTTCAGTTAGAACAGGTACAGAAGGCAAATCATTCGAATCAATTAGATAGCAGTTCTCGTTTTTCTAGACGTAATATTACAACACACAAATCCAACGTTTTGCGTAGTGATGATTTAGGACACATAGGCGTAGGTACCCATAGAGAGGCACATAAATTATGCGATACGGACAGCAGCAGATATGGCCATAGCTGAGAGCTATTTTGATATTGATGGGGTTACTCCACAAATAGCTTCGATGGAAAGGGAACCTTCCCCTAGTCAAGACCCATGTAATAGTCATCCACTTGGGTTGCCTCCCCCCCATTTTATGTTAATCGATACCGGAGCGTCTGTAACAGCTGTTAGTAGCTATCTTTCTGCTAGAATATCGCCACTTGTACATTTAGACCCTGCGCCATTGCTGTATATACAAAAGGTCAGCGGAGAACAACTCCCTGTACAAGGAATAGCCAAATTAACTTTCGTTTTTGCTGATGTTTCGTATAGTTTTGAATCATTAGTTATCGAACAGCTTACTTACCCTGGCATACTCAGAAGGGATTTTCTGTCGTCACATTGTTCGGTAATTGATATGCAGAACCACGCCGTCACATTTTTGGGCAAAGAGCCTATCTCACTAAACTCCAACAGGCTTACTTGTAGTTTCCAACTTTACCAACAAGTAACAGTGCATGCTCATGTAACATACATTCTACCTCCGCTAACGGAGTCAGTTATTCCAGTACCCCATAAACACTTGCTTCCTTCTGGGACTACTGGACTTATTGAGCCAAGCTTGAAGTTGCTCGCACGGTATCATGTTGGTAGCGCTACTCAGTCGGTTAGTCTGTTGGAGAACGCTTTTCCATATTGTCTTTTAAACCCTGCAAGTCGACCTATTACCATTTATCGATGTTCGACTATGGGATTCTTCACACCAGCTGCTTCACCCCAGAGGATAGTGACGCAGGTTCCACTAGGAAATATGATCCCAGTTACCAGAACGAAACGGAAGTTCCACTAGACTTGAGTGATTCCACCTTGACGCCATCAGAGAAAGCACAACTTCTATTGCTCATAAATGAATACTGTGCACAATTTTGCCACCTCTCCTGAAGAACTAAGGCGTATTGGCCTTGTTACCCATACAATTGACACCAGAGACCAACCACCGATTCGGCAGTGACCCT
>NC_090875.1:90000-102500 GCF_036669935.1 Montipora foliosa | reverse complement strand
TTAATCGTTCCTTTCTTCCTATATGTTGTTAATCGTTCGTCTACTTGGCACTTGTTTACCGTAGTTGTGAGTTTCGGAAGCAAACTTCATTTCATAGTGCCTTCACTGTTTACAAAAATCTGCCCTTTTTTAAGAAGGCCCGAGTATAAATTCCGCGAAACGTCACGAGGTACACACTTCTCAATTGCCTTCTACGAAGAACACCGCTGCCCTCCATAGATTATATCTCAGTGCCCAAAATGTACCCATTTCGACACAAGAAGTATCACAACACCGTTACATTTTCAACTATCTGAACAGAAATGATCTTTTAGCGTTCATCAAAGAACGAGTTAGGAAGTCTCCACTTCGCACACAATTAACAACAACATGTACAAGAATTGACAACTGTAAATAAACTCTGTTAACCTAATTAAAAGTGAGACCTCCTTGACGAGAAATTATTTCCCTTAAGTCGTTCATTTATTTGAACTACTGGCCTCTTCATACTCGTTAAATATATCTAGCAAAATTCAATCATTTCCATAATATGCATACACCCCACTTGTACAGACACTTCACATAAATAGCTCCCATGACCTTTTCATTCAATTACTAACTACAGCTCGCGTGACACGCAGCTAAACACAATCTCAGACAAAAATAAAGGGGACACCTCACGCTGAGTAGCAGATTACCCCTTCCCCCTATTCAATGTTGCAAAGAGAACGGCGTTTTTCCAGGAGCCCGACAGTTTTTACGCCATCAACATTGTCACGGGGGAGGGGGGTTCAAACATGCTTTGGTGTCACGATCTTTTTGACCGGGATTGTGTTGATTACAGAACTGTAGAAAGTTCTACAGAGATCTCGTTGCGGTTTGGTTGTAAAGATATGGATGTGCCACGTTTGTCCTCGCGTCATTTGGGTGAGTGCTCCTATGCTTTGGATGAGGAATATGTGTCTAATTGTTGCCGAATATGTTCTGGAACATGTTTTCTGTGTAGTTGCAGATGTATTTAGGGAGAGATTGCAACTGCACGATATAGGACTTAGCTGAAAGGCGATAAAAATGGTTTCTCGGCGGTGGATTGATAATAACACACGTGCTCGTGTGTATCATTTGAGCCAAGTTAAGGGAATGTCAATTCGAAAAACGGCACTACATTGTAATGTTTCACGTGGAGTTGTTTGGAGAATAATCCAGCGACAGCGCGAGAAAAATTCCTGAACCGCTGTAAAAGCAAGACTTCAACTTTACAACGCGGACGTCCGAGAAAACTGACAGGTAGACAGGGGAGTTTACTTCTGAGATGCTTGGCCAAATTGCGCGATGAAGATGGCAAGCGATTAGATGCTGTCATTACGAGTCGTGGCCGTCGTATACGATATTAACAAACGATTTCTGTAGAACCAACAACTATCTTTTGATTATTTCAAAGTTTCTAGAGAGACAAGCCGTATCACTGCAATATCAGGGCATATAACAGAGTACATTGGGATAAACTATGGTGACTGAACAGAGTTCTCTGTACTGTAATTTGTCCTAGTCACTTCAATGGAAATTCACCCGCTAAGCTACAATATATGTTTTGTTACAAAGCCATAGCCTGTTTACAACAACGGTTATAATTATAAGTAACTCAAACATCCGTATTTTTTGTCCTGTGTTCTTTAGTGTACGCGCCGTAACAGTGGGACCAAACAGGCGACTTATCATAAATCCGAATACGGTTAACCACCTACGATTAACCATTTGCATTCCTAATTTCCCGACAAGCCGAAGTGTTGCGCTGTCGTTTATGCCATTGAACAAAAATTGTCAACACAAAGTTTCAGTTCACTGCACTTTTGTGCGTATTTCTCCCGTTTCAGTGAAATGGTGAGTCTTGCAATTGGTTAACCGTGCTTTAGCATAATTAATCAGCTATGAAGTGCGGATTATTTATAATGACGGTTAACCACTTTGGCTGTTTGCAACACGAAGAGTTTTCAGGGTTGTACAGTTTTCAACTGAATAAACGATTTTACCTATTATGTAAAATAGCATCACAAGTAAACCGATCACTCTAAACCTCCTGCTCTTCAGTACTGGCGCTATAAAATGGTTAATCGTTCGTCTATCAAATGGTTAATCGTTCCTTTCTTCCTATATGTTGTTAATCGTTCGTCTACTTGGCACTTGTTTACCGTAGTTGTGAGTTTCGGAAGCAAACTTCATTTCATAGTGCCTTCACTGTTTACAAAAATCTGCCCTTTTTTAAGAAGGCCCGAGTATAAATTCCGCGAAACGTCACGAGGTACACACTTCTCAATTGCCTTCTACGAAGAACACCGCTGCCCTCCATAGATTATATCTCAGTGCCCAAAATGTACCCATTTCGACACAAGAAGTATCACAACACCGTTACATTTTCAACTATCTGAACAGAAATGATCTTTTAGCGTTCATCAAAGAACGAGTTAGGAAGTCTCCACTTCGCACACAATTAACAACAACATGTACAAGAATTGACAACTGTAAATAAACTCTGTTAACCTAATTAAAAGTGAGACCTCCTTGACGAGAAATTATTTCCCTTAAGTCGTTCATTTATTTGAACTACTGGCCTCTTCATACTCGTTAAATATATCTAGCAAAATTCAATCATTTCCATAATATGCATACACCCCACTTGTACAGACACTTCACATAAATAGCTCCCATGACCTTTTCATTCAATTACTAACTACAGCTCGCGTGACACGCAGCTAAACACAATCTCAGACAAAAATAAAGGGGACACCTCACGCTGAGTAGCAGATTACCCCTTCCCCCTATTCAATGTTGCAAAGAGAACGGCGTTTTTCCAGGAGCCCGACAGTTTTTACGCCATCAACATTGTCACGGGGGAGGGGGGTTCAAACATGCTTTGGTGTCACGATCTTTTTGACCGGGATTGTGTTGATTACAGAACTGTAGAAAGTTCTACAGAGATCTCGTTGCGGTTTGGTTGTAAAGATATGGATGTGCCACGTTTGTCCTCGCGTCATTTGGGTGAGTGCTCCTATGCTTTGGATGAGGAATATGTGTCTAATTGTTGCCGAATATGTTCTGGAACATGTTTTCTGTGTAGTTGCAGATGTATTTAGGGAGAGATTGCAACTGCACGATATAGGACTTAGCTGAAAGGCGATAAAAATGGTTTCTCGGCGGTGGATTGATAATAACACACGTGCTCGTGTGTATCATTTGAGCCAAGTTAAGGGAATGTCAATTCGAAAAACGGCACTACATTGTAATGTTTCACGTGGAGTTGTTTGGAGAATAATCCAGCGACAGCGCGAGAAAAATTCCTGAACCGCTGTAAAAGCAAGACTTCAACTTTACAACGCGGACGTCCGAGAAAACTGACAGGTAGACAGGGGCGTTTACTTCTGAGATGCTTGGCCAAATTGCGCGATGAAGATGGCAAGCGATTAGATGCTGTCATTACGAGTCGTGGCCGTCGTATACGATATTAACAAACGATTTCTGTAGAACCAACAACTATCTTTTGATTATTTCAAAGTTTCTAGAGAGACAAGCCGTATCACTGCAATATCAGGGCATATAACAGAGTACATTGGGATAAACTATGGTGACTGAACAGAGTTCTCTGTACTGTAATTTGTCCTAGTCACTTCAATGGAAATTCACCCGCTAAGCTACAATATATGTTTTGTTACAAAGCCATAGCCTGTTTACAACAACGGTTATAATTATAAGTAACTCAAACATCCGTATTTTTTGTCCTGTGTTCTTTAGTGTACGCGCCGTAACAGTGGGACCAAACAGGCGACTTATCATAAATCCGAATACGGTTAACCACCTACGATTAACCATTTGCATTCCTAATTTCCCGACAAGCCGAAGTGTTGCGCTGTCGTTTATGCCATTGAACAAAAATTGTCAACACAAAGTTTCAGTTCACTGCACTTTTGTGCGTATTTCTCCCGTTTCAGTGAAATGGTGAGTCTTGCAATTGGTTAACCGTGCTTTAGCATAATTAATCAGCTATGAAGTGCGGATTATTTATAATGACGGTTAACCACTTTGGCTGTTTGCAACACGAAGAGTTTTCAGGGTTGTACAGTTTTCAACTGAATAAACGATTTTACCTATTATGTAAAATAGCATCACAAGTAAACCGATCACTCTAAACCTCCTGCTCTTCAGTACTGGCGCTATAAAATGGTTAATCGTTCGTCTATCAAATGGTTAATCGTTCCTTTCTTCCTATATGTTGTTAATCGTTCGTCTACTTGGCACTTGTTTACCGTAGTTGTGAGTTTCGGAAGCAAACTTCATTTCATAGTGCCTTCACTGTTTACAAAAATCTGCCCTTTTTTAAGAAGGCCCGAGTATAAATTCCGCGAAACGTCACGAGGTACACACTTCTCAATTGCCTTCTACGAAGAACACCGCTGCCCTCCATAGATTATATCTCAGTGCCCAAAATGTACCCATTTCGACACAAGAAGTATCACAACACCGTTACATTTTCAACTATCTGAACAGAAATGATCTTTTAGCGTTCATCAAAGAACGAGTTAGGAAGTCTCCACTTCGCACACAATTAACAACAACATGTACAAGAATTGACAACTGTAAATAAACTCTGTTAACCTAATTAAAAGTGAGACCTCCTTGACGAGAAATTATTTCCCTTAAGTCGTTCATTTATTTGAACTACTGGCCTCTTCATACTCGTTAAATATATCTAGCAAAATTCAATCATTTCCATAATATGCATACACCCCACTTGTACAGACACTTCACATAAATAGCTCCCATGACCTTTTCATTCAATTACTAACTACAGCTCGCGTGACACGCAGCTAAACACAATCTCAGACAAAAATAAAGGGGACACCTCACGCTGAGTAGCAGATTACCCCTTCCCCCTATTCAATGTTGCAAAGAGAACGGCGTTTTTCCAGGAGCCCGACAGTTTTTACGCCATCAACATTGTCACGGGGGAGGGGGGTTCAAACATGCTTTGGTGTCACGATCTTTTTGACCGGGATTGTGTTGATTACAGAACTGTAGAAAGTTCTACAGAGATCTCGTTGCGGTTTGGTTGTAAAGATATGGATGTGCCACGTTTGTCCTCGCGTCATTTGGGTGAGTGCTCCTATGCTTTGGATGAGGAATATGTGTCTAATTGTTGCCGAATATGTTCTGGAACATGTTTTCTGTGTAGTTGCAGATGTATTTAGGGAGAGATTGCAACTGCACGATATAGGACTTAGCTGAAAGGCGATAAAAATGGTTTCTCGGCGGTGGATTGATAATAACACACGTGCTCGTGTGTATCATTTGAGCCAAGTTAAGGGAATGTCAATTCGAAAAACGGCACTACATTGTAATGTTTCACGTGGAGTTGTTTGGAGAATAATCCAGCGACAGCGCGAGAAAAATTCCTGAACCGCTGTAAAAGCAAGACTTCAACTTTACAACGCGGACGTCCGAGAAAACTGACAGGTAGACAGGGGCGTTTACTTCTGAGATGCTTGGCCAAATTGCGCGATGAAGATGGCAAGCGATTAGATGCTGTCATTACGAGTCGTGGCCGTCGTATACGATATTAACAAACGATTTCTGTAGAACCAACAACTATCTTTTGATTATTTCAAAGTTTCTAGAGAGACAAGCCGTATCACTGCAATATCAGGGCATATAACAGAGTACATTGGGATAAACTATGGTGACTGAACAGAGTTCTCTGTACTGTAATTTGTCCTAGTCACTTCAATGGAAATTCACCCGCTAAGCTACAATATATGTTTTGTTACAAAGCCATAGCCTGTTTACAACAACGGTTATAATTATAAGTAACTCAAACATCCGTATTTTTTGTCCTGTGTTCTTTAGTGTACGCGCCGTAACAGTGGGACCAAACAGGCGACTTATCATAAATCCGAATACGGTTAACCACCTACGATTAACCATTTGCATTCCTAATTTCCCGACAAGCCGAAGTGTTGCGCTGTCGTTTATGCCATTGAACAAAAATTGTCAACACAAAGTTTCAGTTCACTGCACTTTTGTGCGTATTTCTCCCGTTTCAGTGAAATGGTGAGTCTTGCAATTGGTTAACCGTGCTTTAGCATAATTAATCAGCTATGAAGTGCGGATTATTTATAATGACGGTTAACCACTTTGGCTGTTTGCAACACGAAGAGTTTTCAGGGTTGTACAGTTTTCAACTGAATAAACGATTTTACCTATTATGTAAAATAGCATCACAAGTAAACCGATCACTCTAAACCTCCTGCTCTTCAGTACTGGCGCTATAAAATGGTTAATCGTTCGTCTATCAAATGGTTAATCGTTCCTTTCTTCCTATATGTTGTTAATCGTTCGTCTACTTGGCACTTGTTTACCGTAGTTGTGAGTTTCGGAAGCAAACTTCATTTCATAGTGCCTTCACTGTTTACAAAAATCTGCCCTTTTTTAAGAAGGCCCGAGTATAAATTCCGCGAAACGTCACGAGGTACACACTTCTCAATTGCCTTCTACGAAGAACACCGCTGCCCTCCATAGATTATATCTCAGTGCCCAAAATGTACCCATTTCGACACAAGAAGTATCACAACACCGTTACATTTTCAACTATCTGAACAGAAATGATCTTTTAGCGTTCATCAAAGAACGAGTTAGGAAGTCTCCACTTCGCACACAATTAACAACAACATGTACAAGAATTGACAACTGTAAATAAACTCTGTTAACCTAATTAAAAGTGAGACCTCCTTGACGAGAAATTATTTCCCTTAAGTCGTTCATTTATTTGAACTACTGGCCTCTTCATACTCGTTAAATATATCTAGCAAAATTCAATCATTTCCATAATATGCATACACCCCACTTGTACAGACACTTCACATAAATAGCTCCCATGACCTTTTCATTCAATTACTAACTACAGCTCGCGTGACACGCAGCTAAACACAATCTCAGACAAAAATAAAGGGGACACCTCACGCTGAGTAGCAGATTACCCCTTCCCCCTATTCAATGTTGCAAAGAGAACGGCGTTTTTCCAGGAGCCCGACAGTTTTTACGCCATCAACATTGTCACGGGGGAGGGGGGTTCAAACATGCTTTGGTGTCACGATCTTTTTGACCGGGATTGTGTTGATTACAGAACTGTAGAAAGTTCTACAGAGATCTCGTTGCGGTTTGGTTGTAAAGATATGGATGTGCCACGTTTGTCCTCGCGTCATTTGGGTGAGTGCTCCTATGCTTTGGATGAGGAATATGTGTCTAATTGTTGCCGAATATGTTCTGGAACATGTTTTCTGTGTAGTTGCAGATGTATTTAGGGAGAGATTGCAACTGCACGATATAGGACTTAGCTGAAAGGCGATAAAAATGGTTTCTCGGCGGTGGATTGATAATAACACACGTGCTCGTGTGTATCATTTGAGCCAAGTTAAGGGAATGTCAATTCGAAAAACGGCACTACATTGTAATGTTTCACGTGGAGTTGTTTGGAGAATAATCCAGCGACAGCGCGAGAAAAATTCCTGAACCGCTGTAAAAGCAAGACTTCAACTTTACAACGCGGACGTCCGAGAAAACTGACAGGTAGACAGGGGCGTTTACTTCTGAGATGCTTGGCCAAATTGCGCGATGAAGATGGCAAGCGATTAGATGCTGTCATTACGAGTCGTGGCCGTCGTATACGATATTAACAAACGATTTCTGTAGAACCAACAACTATCTTTTGATTATTTCAAAGTTTCTAGAGAGACAAGCCGTATCACTGCAATATCAGGGCATATAACAGAGTACATTGGGATAAACTATGGTGACTGAACAGAGTTCTCTGTACTGTAATTTGTCCTAGTCACTTCAATGGAAATTCACCCGCTAAGCTACAATATATGTTTTGTTACAAAGCCATAGCCTGTTTACAACAACGGTTATAATTATAAGTAACTCAAACATCCGTATTTTTTGTCCTGTGTTCTTTAGTGTACGCGCCGTAACAGTGGGACCAAACAGGCGACTTATCATAAATCCGAATACGGTTAACCACCTACGATTAACCATTTGCATTCCTAATTTCCCGACAAGCCGAAGTGTTGCGCTGTCGTTTATGCCATTGAACAAAAATTGTCAACACAAAGTTTCAGTTCACTGCACTTTTGTGCGTATTTCTCCCGTTTCAGTGAAATGGTGAGTCTTGCAATTGGTTAACCGTGCTTTAGCATAATTAATCAGCTATGAAGTGCGGATTATTTATAATGACGGTTAACCACTTTGGCTGTTTGCAACACGAAGAGTTTTCAGGGTTGTACAGTTTTCAACTGAATAAACGATTTTACCTATTATGTAAAATAGCATCACAAGTAAACCGATCACTCTAAACCTCCTGCTCTTCAGTACTGGCGCTATAAAATGGTTAATCGTTCGTCTATCAAATGGTTAATCGTTCCTTTCTTCCTATATGTTGTTAATCGTTCGTCTACTTGGCACTTGTTTACCGTAGTTGTGAGTTTCGGAAGCAAACTTCATTTCATAGTGCCTTCACTGTTTACAAAAATCTGCCCTTTTTTAAGAAGGCCCGAGTATAAATTCCGCGAAACGTCACGAGGTACACACTTCTCAATTGCCTTCTACGAAGAACACCGCTGCCCTCCATAGATTATATCTCAGTGCCCAAAATGTACCCATTTCGACACAAGAAGTATCACAACACCGTTACATTTTCAACTATCTGAACAGAAATGATCTTTTAGCGTTCATCAAAGAACGAGTTAGGAAGTCTCCACTTCGCACACAATTAACAACAACATGTACAAGAATTGACAACTGTAAATAAACTCTGTTAACCTAATTAAAAGTGAGACCTCCTTGACGAGAAATTATTTCCCTTAAGTCGTTCATTTATTTGAACTACTGGCCTCTTCATACTCGTTAAATATATCTAGCAAAATTCAATCATTTCCATAATATGCATACACCCCACTTGTACAGACACTTCACATAAATAGCTCCCATGACCTTTTCATTCAATTACTAACTACAGCTCGCGTGACACGCAGCTAAACACAATCTCAGACAAAAATAAAGGGGACACCTCACGCTGAGTAGCAGATTACCCCTTCCCCCTATTCAATGTTGCAAAGAGAACGGCGTTTTTCCAGGAGCCCGACAGTTTTTACGCCATCAACATTGTCACGGGGGAGGGGGGTTCAAACATGCTTTGGTGTCACGATCTTTTTGACCGGGATTGTGTTGATTACAGAACTGTAGAAAGTTCTACAGAGATCTCGTTGCGGTTTGGTTGTAAAGATATGGATGTGCCACGTTTGTCCTCGCGTCATTTGGGTGAGTGCTCCTATGCTTTGGATGAGGAATATGTGTCTAATTGTTGCCGAATATGTTCTGGAACATGTTTTCTGTGTAGTTGCAGATGTATTTAGGGAGAGATTGCAACTGCACGATATAGGACTTAGCTGAAAGGCGATAAAAATGGTTTCTCGGCGGTGGATTGATAATAACACACGTGCTCGTGTGTATCATTTGAGCCAAGTTAAGGGAATGTCAATTCGAAAAACGGCACTACATTGTAATGTTTCACGTGGAGTTGTTTGGAGAATAATCCAGCGACAGCGCGAGAAAAATTCCTGAACCGCTGTAAAAGCAAGACTTCAACTTTACAACGCGGACGTCCGAGAAAACTGACAGGTAGACAGGGGCGTTTACTTCTGAGATGCTTGGCCAAATTGCGCGATGAAGATGGCAAGCGATTAGATGCTGTCATTACGAGTCGTGGCCGTCGTATACGATATTAACAAACGATTTCTGTAGAACCAACAACTATCTTTTGATTATTTCAAAGTTTCTAGAGAGACAAGCCGTATCACTGCAATATCAGGGCATATAACAGAGTACATTGGGATAAACTATGGTGACTGAACAGAGTTCTCTGTACTGTAATTTGTCCTAGTCACTTCAATGGAAATTCACCCGCTAAGCTACAATATATGTTTTGTTACAAAGCCATAGCCTGTTTACAACAACGGTTATAATTATAAGTAACTCAAACATCCGTATTTTTTGTCCTGTGTTCTTTAGTGTACGCGCCGTAACAGTGGGACCAAACAGGCGACTTATCATAAATCCGAATACGGTTAACCACCTACGATTAACCATTTGCATTCCTAATTTCCCGACAAGCCGAAGTGTTGCGCTGTCGTTTATGCCATTGAACAAAAATTGTCAACACAAAGTTTCAGTTCACTGCACTTTTGTGCGTATTTCTCCCGTTTCAGTGAAATGGTGAGTCTTGCAATTGGTTAACCGTGCTTTAGCATAATTAATCAGCTATGAAGTGCGGATTATTTATAATGACGGTTAACCACTTTGGCTGTTTGCAACACGAAGAGTTTTCAGGGTTGTACAGTTTTCAACTGAATAAACGATTTTACCTATTATGTAAAATAGCATCACAAGTAAACCGATCACTCTAAACCTCCTGCTCTTCAGTACTGGCGCTATAAAATGGTTAATCGTTCGTCTATCAAATGGTTAATCGTTCCTTTCTTCCTATATGTTGTTAATCGTTCGTCTACTTGGCACTTGTTTACCGTAGTTGTGAGTTTCGGAAGCAAACTTCATTTCATAGTGCCTTCACTGTTTACAAAAATCTGCCCTTTTTTAAGAAGGCCCGAGTATAAATTCCGCGAAACGTCACGAGGTACACACTTCTCAATTGCCTTCTACGAAGAACACCGCTGCCCTCCATAGATTATATCTCAGTGCCCAAAATGTACCCATTTCGACACAAGAAGTATCACAACACCGTTACATTTTCAACTATCTGAACAGAAATGATCTTTTAGCGTTCATCAAAGAACGAGTTAGGAAGTCTCCACTTCGCACACAATTAACAACAACATGTACAAGAATTGACAACTGTAAATAAACTCTGTTAACCTAATTAAAAGTGAGACCTCCTTGACGAGAAATTATTTCCCTTAAGTCGTTCATTTATTTGAACTACTGGCCTCTTCATACTCGTTAAATATATCTAGCAAAATTCAATCATTTCCATAATATGCATACACCCCACTTGTACAGACACTTCACATAAATAGCTCCCATGACCTTTTCATTCAATTACTAACTACAGCTCGCGTGACACGCAGCTAAACACAATCTCAGACAAAAATAAAGGGGACACCTCACGCTGAGTAGCAGATTACCCCTTCCCCCTATTCAATGTTGCAAAGAGAACGGCGTTTTTCCAGGAGCCCGACAGTTTTTACGCCATCAACATTGTCACGGGGGAGGGGGGTTCAAACATGCTTTGGTGTCACGATCTTTTTGACCGGGATTGTGTTGATTACAGAACTGTAGAAAGTTCTACAGAGATCTCGTTGCGGTTTGGTTGTAAAGATATGGATGTGCCACGTTTGTCCTCGCGTCATTTGGGTGAGTGCTCCTATGCTTTGGATGAGGAATATGTGTCTAATTGTTGCCGAATATGTTCTGGAACATGTTTTCTGTGTAGTTGCAGATGTATTTAGGGAGAGATTGCAACTGCACGATATAGGACTTAGCTGAAAGGCGATAAAAATGGTTTCTCGGCGGTGGATTGATAATAACACACGTGCTCGTGTGTATCATTTGAGCCAAGTTAAGGGAATGTCAATTCGAAAAACGGCACTACATTGTAATGTTTCACGTGGAGTTGTTTGGAGAATAATCCAGCGACAGCGCGAGAAAAATTCCTGAACCGCTGTAAAAGCAAGACTTCAACTTTACAACGCGGACGTCCGAGAAAACTGACAGGTAGACAGGGGCGTTTACTTCTGAGATGCTTGGCCAAATTGCGCGATGAAGATGGCAAGCGATTAGATGCTGTCATTACGAGTCGTGGCCGTCGTATACGATATTAACAAACGATTTCTGTAGAACCAACAACTATCTTTTGATTATTTCAAAGTTTCTAGAGAGACAAGCCGTATCACTGCAATATCAGGGCATATAACAGAGTACATTGGGATAAACTATGGTGACTGAACAGAGTTCTCTGTACTGTAATTTGTCCTAGTCACTTCAATGGAAATTCACCCGCTAAGCTACAATATATGTTTTGTTACAAAGCCATAGCCTGTTTACAACAACGGTTATAATTATAAGTAACTCAAACATCCGTATTTTTTGTCCTGTGTTCTTTAGTGTACGCGCCGTAACAGTGGGACCAAACAGGCGACTTATCATAAATCCGAATACGGTTAACCACCTACGATTAACCATTTGCATTCCTAATTTCCCGACAAGCCGAAGTGTTGCGCTGTCGTTTATGCCATTGAACAAAAATTGTCAACACAAAGTTTCAGTTCACTGCACTTTTGTGCGTATTTCTCCCGTTTCAGTGAAATGGTGAGTCTTGCAATTGGTTAACCGTGCTTTAGCATAATTAATCAGCTATGAAGTGCGGATTATTTATAATGACGGTTAACCACTTTGGCTGTTTG
>NC_090875.1:35000-45000 GCF_036669935.1 Montipora foliosa | reverse complement strand
AGAAACTGTTAATGGACAGAGAACCAACCCTTACTCAGGGAAATATACAAGGAACCCCCCCCCCCCCCCCCTTCATCTCCTACAGAAAGGAGAAATCTTTAAAAGATATACTTGTAAGGGCAAAAATCAAAGGGCCAAGGTACAACATCATCACGGGAAGTGGGAATTGTGTTTGGTCTACAGGTCAACATCAACATTAAAGCAAGTCATTGAAATAATAATTGTCATTCCCTAACAATTAAATGAATGGAGTCTTAGCTAATAGTTTTCAACCCTGTGCTGCAACTTTTCTGAGACTGAAAGAACTAATAAGTTATTGAGCTTGACCTTTGCGTCAAAGTCACCATTTTGTGGTGCCTAAAAGGTATACTGCATCACGCAATTAATAAATGGTACACTTGGCAGCAAGCCCAACTCAACCAGGAATTATTAATGTTATGGGTGCTGGCCAGTGTGACTTCCCTGGGTTTACAGCCAAGAGTCTCTCATTTCTGGATGGAAATTACAACTGGCTATAATAATGATCTGGACAGGGCTTCTGATATTACGCAATGCATAATCAGCCTCAAATTGCATCAGATTGCACAATTAATGAAAAATCACATAATTCATTTTAAAAATCGCACCGTGTAAACAAAATACACAATAAAGTGGCTCTTAACTAAAGATTCTGTACAGCTAAATGTTATTTAAAGGTAATTTACCATTCAAAGAACATTGAAAAACCTCTGAAACCTTCATATTTGGTGCCGATCAATCAACAAGGCGTTAACAGCATTTTCATGTGTGTTGGGGGCCCGGGTATAAGTTTCATTGCCTGTTGGTTCAGAATATACAATACTTATGTAAATCAACAAAACAGAAATGCTGATATATTCATGAACTATAATCCCTGTTTTGTCACACTGGACGTTCGATTGATCAACTGAAGACTGTGAAATTATGTACATAGCTGCTTTCGCCCAATGCATGAAAACAAACGTCCACATGGATGAGTTTATAGTTAAAACACCCACTGTTGCATCGACAGAGAACATCTCACCAAGTAAATATTCCCGCAAAAGAGAGGGCACAAAATACCCTGAAGGTACTTTTCATGTGGATGATGGTTGAATGTTTTGTTCGCAATGTAACATTGTAATAAATCATCTTCACAAGTTTGGTGGGCAAACACCTTGGAGCAGCTATTCACCAGTAGAACATTGAAAGAAATAAAGTGGCAAGCAACAAACCATAAAAAGGGTTTTAAATTGCAAAACAAATGCACGATCAGTTGAAAAAGTAAATATCTGTCAGAAATGGATCAAAGTATGTAGAGCTTCGAACATTCCTTTGCACAAGTCCCATAATCCGACAATAAGGTCTGAGGAAAAATCCCAAAATGTTTGCAACTACGTGATTAAGGTCTGAGAAAAACCATGAATGTTCAATTGCAAAATCAGATATTAGCAGGCTGAAGTTTAGGCACAGGACTGCCAGAGCATGAAATTTACTCCCTGATTCCATCAAAAAAAAGTTTTAAAGAGAAACTCAAAACCAATAAGGACTTAATTAGCTTAATAAGTTATAAGAAGGTATCCTCCATGATAAGAAATAGGAATGAGGAATTTATTTATTAAGTCTCCATACTGTAAACTGACTGATATTCGAGTTCTAAGCTAGAATTATCATTTTTTACACTTAAGCTTTTAACTAGAAATTGTATTTATAATATAGTTGCTTTTATATTTATAATGTATTAGTTTTTAACTTGAAGAAATAACCAACATTTTAAATTTTTTTACAACACCTGTTTCGACATACTTATGCCATCTTCAGTTGTGAATGAGTTGTACAATTTGAATTTAATACAGTGGATAAATTGATCAATTTGGTTTATTTCCTCACGTTATTTCTCATCTGCTGTTCTCAAGACCATTTGGAAGTATTAGTTTTTATATCTGATAGCTTTTACGTTAGGTAGTTTTGCATTTTGTACAACCTGCACCAAGAAATAAAGTCACAGTCACACTGTTTATTTGATGCATATCAGACATAAAAAGCTGAGCTGAGAGTTGGTCAAGAATAAGCAAGTATAGAGTTGATTGTGCATGAACTCAGTGATGATGACAGGAGGTATGTACTTGATGCCATGGTTGTTTTTCTACATGTACATGTAGATTTTGATGAACTTTCTCCCAGTGGCAATTCTGTAGCATATCTTCGCAATTCACATTTTTAAACTGCGACCAACGACAAAACAGTGTCACGAGCAGTGCTTATACCTGTACATGACTCTGGCACTGAGTACAATGACATCTGTGTTTTTAATTCTGACAATGTGGCATACATGAAAAAATCTTTCTCTGGCACCTTATCCATCATGTTTCTGTTATACGTCCACATCACTTGTCACAGTCACATTGTGAATTAAATTTTGACGGCCTCTGATTTTAAAATGGGCTTCAAAGAGGTAACCGAGTGTGTGAAATGTTTTTTTGCAATCTCTTCTTTGTACCAAGTCGAAGGAAAAGCCGGTTCTTGCAATTTCTTCCAATCATGCCACTAAATCCAACATCTAAAAGCTGGAGTGCCTGGTTTGACTGTGTCCTCTAGTTAGCCAAGTGCTATTTCTACTTTGAAAAGGAAGAGCTGTCGCAAGCAATTCCCTGCTTCGGTTAGAAGAAATGTACCAAGATCAAAGTTTAATGAAAAAGGTTTATGCCCAACTTGCTTTTGTGAAGGTGAAATCATCCACCATCATGGCATTTCTAAATTATCTTCAAGAGCAAATACCACATGTTACACAAGCACATGGAAAGATGGAGAAATAAATGAATGCAAACTCCAGCCTGGAAGACCTTTCATTTTGTTTTGAAGGGGGTTGCAATTTCACATGCCCCGAAAAGAAAGAACTGATATGCCTCTTCAGTTCAGCGTTCACTGCAGCACATTCCAAATTGTGCAAGTGTTTCAAGGATGGAGCACAGCCAGTTTCAAAGTTTCTTGATCAGATTCAAGTGCAAGATCCAAGAAATCTTTCTGATGTGAAATGCAACTTTGCTGCCATCGATAGTATTGCTGAATTCCAAGCAGCTTCAAAGCAAGAGAATGTTTTGCAATAAGATCATTTTATTAAGTAACTACATGAGAATCTCATGAGAAATGACTGATTTCCCATGTAAGACAGCAAGAGGGCTGGGATAAAAATTGGTAAATCGTGGTATTAAATCTAATCAGGCTGGCAGTGCAAAGCAGCTGCAAAACAAGTCAGTAGTTCTGCTGAAATACAATAAACAGACCAAGGAACATGTTTTTCCCACTCTTTTCTGTCAGTATCATCACTATAGAGGTCACTTTCAAAGAGTAGGGGTTTCATTAGAAGCCGGCCACGGGCAGTATACCACCACCTGTTTGTCAGAAATTTGTCTCCAACTGCTGGCTTCTATGCCTCGATTTTCACTCAAACCCTTGTGAAAGACAAGAGTGACCACAGCTTGCATTGATTAGCCCAGGCATCTACTTCAAAAGGCTTATTTATTGAAACCCCTGAAAGAGGTTCTGTACATGGTTGCTATTACAGAAATAAACACAGCAATGTGATGAGGGTGATTCTCATTCTTACTGTTTTCATGAGACATGTTAATTGTGTTTGACCCAGACCTGTTCAGGGCCGTCAAAAAGTTTTGAAGTACATGTAGGCATCCCAATTTAAAAAGTGGACAGCAACTGAAATGCGAGCACGGAAGGTGCAAGGTTGGTCGGGGCATCTGGGGGCATGCTCCCCCAGAAAATTTTGAAACTTAGGTGCTCGGAAATGATATTTTCAGCATTTTCCGGGTAGTTTTTGGACCTAAGAAAACAGTGAAAATTACAGCTACCTTTACCATTTTTTGCGTTTATTGCCATTTGTTATTCACAATTTCATGATCTTAATCCTCTGAAAATTGCTCCTAAAGTACAATACATGTACCTATTGCTAGAAACTGAAGATGATTTTTTACATGTACTTTCTTCTTGAACTTTACTAACAGCAAATTGAGACGAAAGTAACTGGCCGAAGATTGGTAAGTAGGCAGCTATTTCAGCCAGCTTCCTGTTTTAATAATTCCTCCACTTGGTAATGTTTCAAATGAGAGCAATTTTCTCGACTTTGAAAACTCATAAAAATTAAGGTTTAAGTCAAATTAAACAATGTTTGTGGAATCCTGTTCAGTGCTCCTGTTCATATTTAGGTTCACATAAATAGACACAATGTTAGATGTGTAAAAGGATATCACAAACATAATCATGCTAAATTCTGTCTGGTTTTTTTTTTGCAATTCGCCACAGGTCAAGATGTTTATGCAGGTTCTTTGAGCTTTGGGTGCTTCAAAGTTTATGTAAATTAATTATTTGTTCACAACCACCTGACTTTAATAAAATCAACTCCCAAGATAGCAATAAGCTTGACAATAATTCTGGAAAATAACGAGAGACTATGGAAACCTCTGTTAAGCAGGGAAGAGACTGTAGGTTACCAAGAAATAAAGATATAAGCAGAACGCTTATTTGAATGGCTTCAACACACATAGACACTCAGAGGAAGTGCACTTAAGTGGACACAATGTAGCACTTTTCTGGAAAAATTCTCATAGCTAGATGTGTATCTGGGTAAAAAGTAAAACTAGTTTGTTGCTCTACCAGAGGCAACTCTTGGTTCCACTTTTGGCTGTGAGTGTTTCTTCACGTGTATGTGTTCATCAACTGTAATGGCATCAGATGTCAAACGGGTGACAACCAAATGCACAAAAATGTGATTCTTTGATTCATGACATTTTGTTTTACAAATTTCAAATGGCTCTTAAAGTGAGCGTATTTCAAATTCTTTATCATCTACTGACTTAATGGAATAGTGCTTGAGCTGAAAACATGCAGAGCAGCAAAAAACCAAATGCATAAGCATTGAGAATGTTTGAGTGCCAGTTTAGATCGACGTTTTTGCACCATTCTCCTCTCAAACACCCTCTGATAGATCTGAAATGAAGAGCTTGTTTTTTTCACTTTGCACAGCTGGGCAAAAAGGTTTTTCCATGATAAAAATAGTTTAGATCTTCTTCTTGAACTATTCTTTTAATTTAGCATAAAAAGACCTTGGTAAGGCTCTTTTTTACCTGAGTTGGTACTTATAACCACAGATTGCAGTTAACTGGCTTTTAAACATGCATATGTTTAGGTCATCTCTTTGAGATTTTTTCTTCCTGTTTGATTCTTTTTTTTCCCTCCGATGCTTAACCTTCTAAGGCATAGAATTGTAAGTTCACATTAGTTCGCCCAATATAAAATAAATGCTGCATGCAGCTAATAGGGTTCCCACCTGGGATTTGTATTTTTTCCTTGGTTCCATTAAGTTGTCATATAATTTTTTATCCCTGTGGTTTTCTTTCCATTGAAACAAACTGAATTGTTTGTCCCTTTGCTTATTGTAGCTGCAGCCAATAACAGAACAAAGGACTCAAAAAATCACTCAAAAAAACTTGAATGTAGAAAAAGTCAACAACCTTTTGTTTGGATGTCATCAAATATGGCCACCCTCAACAGTAACCAGACCCCTAATTTTAAAAAAATACAGACCTACCCTTGTCCTTAAAACTACACAATTTGGACTCTTTCTAAGGTCCGTTTAGAAGAGCAATAGATTCAATTGATGTACGGTTCAGCTTTTGTAATCCTGTAGAATAAACAATATTTGTACTATTGGTGATGGTAACATTGTACAAGGTACAGCTATTTATTGCATGATTCTAACAAGTATAAAGAAATTTTCAATGGTGTTAAAAAATAACAAAGTGAATTCATTAAACCTAAAAATTGCAAGTCAAAATGTCAAAGTGTAATAATTATTGTTCTAAATACTTCTTTGTAACAATTTTATGCAAATGAACCGGCTTGCAGTGACGGTCAGAGCAAGCTACTCAGAGCTCAAAGAATGGCTGAGAAATGTATTGTTTTCAGCTATAGCAATGTTCAAAACTGTTCCATCGAAGCACTCTTGGAGCATTTTCTCTATTTCTTCCTTCATCCTTCTTCCTTGCTCATATGAACAATGCTGGCCATTCTGCATCTGCCAGCGGCTTGTTGGCATGCCCATGCGTTCCTTCCACATCTGTGGCTTTGATCGTTTGAGCTTTGGCAAGCCATTAACATCTTATGCACAATAGCGGAGCTAAGAACATATGGTAACCCATCGATGTGAGAAAATTTGGTTTTATAACCATGACGTCATGAACGTACATACGTCCGTCCGTCCGTCCGTCCGTCTGTGCGCCCCTCCATGTATGCCACTGTAACCAGTATCATGTAACCATATCATGGGCTCAAGTTTAGAGCTCATTGAGGAGGTAATACTCCAGTTTACACTATAGCTAGTTTACAGCATACATCTTTGATATTGGACATCAATGTTACGGTCAATTGACACCTGTCAAAACAAGGTATCCGCTGACCCAGTATCACGTAACCATATCGGGAGCTCAAGTTAGACCTTATCGAGGTCAGCTGTTTTTTTTAAAGTTGACCGCTGACCCGGGACTGGTTGTTGATTGGATCGCAGGCTCAAGCCAGGTCAGACACTCACACACACCTGAACGAGGCTTAATTTTTCGCACTCTTTCTGTGGCTCAACGCGGCTACACAGCCATGCTACGTCAGCAAAGCTCTTGCAATTTTCACTGGTTTCAATCCAGGTTTAACATTTATAATATAGCTGTAGTTATTCAAGTCAAGCATTGGAGGGATATAAACTTAAAGCTGAGTGTTTATCTTTAATTTGTTTCGGGCTGCTTTTTGCTCTGAATTGCAGTTTTTGGTGTGTCTTAAGATTTTTAATTTCGAATCTACTAAGGTTGCAAGATGCCTGGACGGCCTATGTCAGAAGAACAGAAACGAAAGAAGAGAGAAAGAGAACAAGAAGGACAAAACGGTACACCAGCAATAGCTTAAAGTTGGTGGAAGAAGTTACTCCACAAATTCTTTCTTGGACGTTAAACTGTTTGTTATTTTTACGGATGAGTTATTTCAAGTGGATACATATTTCTAAAACGTGGTTTTTTCCTTTGTTCAGGAATGAAACTCGAATTTTTCTTGTTAACTGGAATTAAATAACAATCATCTGTACTCTTTTTGGACAGAAATAATCAATCTGTTGCTGGTTTGTTTGGCCTTAAAATTGTTGTGTTAGCGTGAACTTTGGACTGTGTAGGCCGTGCGCAATAGGGACTGGGGAGAGAAGGAATAAAAAACATGTCAGTTGTTGATTAACCTAGTTTCGTCTCTTAAAGTTGGATAACGCTTCATGGTGTCAGAAGTGGTAGCTTCACATTAGCTTTGAACCTTCGCTACGCTTCCATCGAACTGTGAATTAACCGTTGAGTTTGTTTGGAAAGCAGAAACAAAAAGGACAAACAGGACAAAGACATGTCAACCGCCGAGCACGAGGTTTCTCCCGGTGCGATTTCCTCGCAGCAAAATCCACCGCCCATAGCTCAAGCACTGGAAGCCGCACAAGAAATCCAACCGGTCGCAAACTTTCAAGTCCCTCCACCGGCGAAATTTTCATTCAAGCCGGAGGACTGGCCGAAATGGATTCAACGATTTAAACACTTTCGCAAAGCCACTGGCCTCGAAAAGCGAAGCAGCGAAAACCAAGTAAACACGTTAATTTATGCAATGGGCGATCAAGCTGATGACATTTTCCTTTCATTTGAGCTCACAACTGAAGAAGAAAATGATTACAATCAGGTAAAAGGCAAATTTGAGAACCACTTCATTGTGAAAAGAAATGTAATCTTCGAGCGAGCGAAATTCAATTCCCGAATCCAGCGAGAGGGGGAATCTGTTGACAGCTTCATCACAGATTTGTATGGCCTTGCGAGGTACTGCAATTTTGGTGCGTTGAAAGACGAATTGATCCGAGACCGCATTGTTGTGGGACCACGAAATCGCGACCTCTCGGAAAGGTTACAACTCGATCCGAAGTTAACTTTAGAAAAAGCTACAAACCTGGCAAGACAACGCGAATCGGTAAAGCACCAACAAAGCATACTTGATGGTGGATTTAAATCGAAATCAGTGGAAGTTGACGTTATCGCTAAAGGAAGAATGAAGAAAAAGGAGAAATTTCCTACCAAAAACTCTCCGGCAAAACCCAATTCAAGCCAAAACTCAAGTTCAAACAACACGCTTTCGAAATGTTCAAGATGCTTGGGAAACCCACACCCAAAGAAAGTCTGTCCAGCCCGTCTTTCTAAGTGCAGAAAATGTCAGAAGATAGGACACTGGGCACAAGCGTGCAAGAGTTCAGCAAATCCAAAATCGGGAACTGTTTTTGAAGTTGCGACTGAGGAATCATTTTTCCTCGGTGAAATAGTAGAGTTAGACGAAGTGCAAAGCAATAGCAAGACACCGTGGACTGCCACGATATCGGTGAATGAAAAACCATTGCTATTCAAGCTTGATAGTGGTGCTGACGTAACAGTGATTCCACGCCACAATTTTCTCGAATTGAGCCAAGCACGGTTACAACCTACCACCAAGGTTCTACTAGGCCCATGCAAATACCGAATGAACTGTAAGGGAGTGTTCAGAGCTCGTCTTACCAATGAACTTAAGTCCATTGAAGAAGATATTTACGTTGTAGAGGATCTGGCCCGACCACTCTTGGGCAGGAATGCAGCAGCCAACCTGAAACTCATAAGCAGGGTGTGTGAGTTAACCAGTGACGACTACAAGGCAAAAATAATGCACGAATATCCAAGGCTGTTTACTGGTCTGGGAAAAATGGAAGAAGAGTACACCATCAAGCTCAAAGATGGATCAAAGCCCTCCGCCTTGTCAGTGCCAAGGAAAGTACCAATGCCACTTTATGCTGAGACCAAGAAGGAAATTCAAAGGATGCTTGAAACTGGAGTCATCTCACACGTTGAGCAACCAACGGAATGGTGTGCGCCAATGGTAGTGACCCCCAAGCCTAATGGTCAAGTAAGAGTGTGTGTTGACCTCACAATGCTAAATAAGTATGTACAGCGCGAGAATCACCCGTTACCCTCAGTTGACGTCACCCTAGGAAAGCTTGCAGGAGCAAAGTACTTCACGAAACTGGATGCAAATTCTGGATTTTGGCAAATAAAGTTGTCAGAAAGTTCAAGACCACTAACCACCTTCATTACACCTTGGGGTCGGTATTGCTTCAACGTTCTTCCCTACGGGATCAGCTCAGGTTCCGAGAAATTCCAAAAGTGCATGGGTAGAATCCTTGAAGGATTGGAAGGAGTTGAATGCAACATTGACGATGTCCTTTGTCATGGCCCTACCCAGGAAATACATGACAGAAGATTGAAAGCAGTTTTAGACCGCCTGTCCGCAGCAGGCGTGACACTCAATATCGACAAGTGCATTTTTAGTGCCCCAAAGATCAAGTTTCTTGGAAACGTGGTCAGTGCTAACGGAATTGAAGCAGATCCAGACAAAATAACAGCTATTGTTAACCTTCCAGCACCAAGCAACATTCATGACGTGCGCATATTCCTCGGTATAGTGAACCATATGGGCAAGTTCGCAGAGCACTTAGCTGACAAGACAAAACCTCTTCGTGACCTGATGCAGAAAGAGAGCCAGTGGATTTGGGGACCGCCACAAGAGAAAGCCTTCCAAGAAATCAAGTCTAGCTTAACAAAAGCACCAGCATTATATGATCCCAACAGAGAAACAAAGATTTCTGCTGATGCATCATCTTTTGGACTGGGTGGGGTCCTCCTTCAAAAGCAAGATGATGAAAGCTGGAGACCAGTGGTATTCATATCCAGAGCACTCACCCCAGTGGAGTGTAGATATGCGCAAATCGAAAAAGAGGCCCTTGCCTTGACCTGGGCATGTGAGCGATGCAGTGACTACATCGTGGGCAAATCCATCATTGCAGAAACGGACCACAAGCCACTGGTGCCGCTCCTTACAAAGCGTGCACTGAATGACGTCCCTCCTCGGA
>NC_090874.1:74183241-74204639 GCF_036669935.1 Montipora foliosa | reverse complement strand
TTTGGCGGGAAAAAGTGATACCGTCGTCATTTTAGTACGAGGTTTTGCAAAAATGTCGTCTTGTCAAAGCAAGTCACCGCAACAAGGTAGCCGTTTTGGCATTTTTCGATCAGGAAAAGGCTCAGTTACCATCAATAAGAATAACTGAGGAACCTATGCTGCTAACAAAGAGTAAATTAATCGTCCGGGTTATAAATGTTCTAAGTATTTTCGCTAAAAGCGGGCAGTCAAATATCGTACTCGTTCTCGACCTCGTCCTAGAATCTAAAGGCCCGTAATTATGGAAGGGTCACTACAACTGCACTCTTAAGGTGCAATCTGCATGCAGCAGTAATGTCTGTTATGATAATCCTAGCATTGTTTTTAATTTTCTCTTTTTATGATGCTTCTGATCTTTATGAAATTGTTTTCGTCAACATAAGATGAAAAGTGTTTGGTATGGAAAAAACCAGGTTTGCAAAGTCTGTAAGTAGGTTTCACAACATTTCAAACTCGAAGTGCTTTTAGTTCTTTAAGACAGAGTATGATAAGTGGTTTTGACAAAAGAACTCTGACTTTGTGCTGGGACTAAGATTTGTCAGCTAGGTAGGTAGTATTAGGCCTGACAAATTGTCCTCTGCTGAACTTGAAAATAATATTATTAAACGTAGCAAACTGGCTTGAACTCCTCTGCCAGTTTGGATTTCAAAATCAGCTACTTAATGTTTGTCCTTTTTGTTGAAATTGTGCCTTCAAGGGGACTGAGTTCTTATGTCTTCTATGATTTCATAAGTTTGACACCAACCTTATCAGTTCAATAGTTCACTCGCCTCTTGGTATCAAGGGAGAGCACAAGGCTGAGAAGATTGGCCTCTTGAGCTTTCTGACGATCACATTTACGCCAGTCTAAAAACAAACAAAACAATACAAATCATGTAAACTAATTGTAGAGCCAAGGCTAGTGATGCTTCAGTCTTCAGCTTAATTGCTTTATCTGCCAAGATTTGGAGCAAGGTAAGAGATTTAATAACTCACTCCACTCACCTTCCATCTCAAACAGCAATCGTAGCTCTGCCTTCAGCATGTCAACAATTTGTTCAACATTATCAGACAGCTCACTAAAATTACGAAGGAATCATTGTCAAAGAGGTATGGATATAGAACTAATGTTATTCCTCCATTAACCAGTAAGTCATTTTAGTTATCATTTGCAAGTTTTTTTTCTTTTTTAACAGAACTTACAGAATTTCAAGGTTTTGTTTCCTTGCATTAAGCTGATCCAGGTACTTATTCAAACTGAGCCAGTCTTGTTTCAAGCCAATGCATTCCTCCTGACATTCTAAAAAAGCAATTGTAATGTGGTAAGGATTACCAGATTGAGCAGTACTTTCCGAATGTCTTTTTAAAATTATCTGAACCGATAACAAATGAAAAATAATAAAGCGGGGGCCTATAACAATTTGATTTGTCTTGATCACGACAGCACTCAGCAACTCTTTAGCCAATGAAAATACATCAGAAAAAAATAATAAATGTCATATTATGTATCTACACTTCACTGACCTGCAAATTTCATTGCATCGTGTAACTCTTTCTCGACTGTGAAAATGGCATTACCCAAGGAATCAATTTCTTGATCCAGGGTGAACTTTTCTTCTGCAACATAAGCTGAGATCTCCAAACGGCTTTTGAACACTGTTGAGAAATAGCGCCACAATAAATCAGGAGAAATTTAAAATACTATCAATCGCAACTTCTGTCGCCTAACAGTAGCTTTTTGCGAGTAATATAATATTGTAACCAAGCTTGATCAAAACTGACTTCAGAAAAGTGCAAAGCTATTGTGCTGTATTTTCCAGAGTGGTGCTGTTTATAATGCTATACATGGTGATTTAAACTGTTAAGTCGGCGAGTTACAATGCATCTCCTGAACTGTCTGTGGGGTGCAGGGATGGCGCAGTGGTAAGAGCAATCTCCTCTCACCAATGTATCCCGGGTTCGATTCCCAGACTCGACGTCATATGCGGGTTGAGTTTGTTGGTTCTTTACTCTGCACCAAGAGATTTTTCTCTGGGTACTCCGGTTTTCCCCTCTCCTCAATAAAACAACATTTGACGGGATTTGCGTTAATTGTTAATTGCAGATTACAGGGTCCCCAATTACCGCTCCAGTGCTAGAACGACTAGGCACTTAAAGTTAAGTTCCTAATTTCTTAAATTCCTTTCCTTTCCTACCACCCTTGAAATAAAAGCTACTGAGCTTGTTCTAACATGAGGTAGATTACAGTTCACATAACCATTCACAAAGTAACCTGGTGAACAATCAACACAGTTTCATGCAACTCCAGCTTGAAAAGTTACAATTCAAGACCCAATTGTTTGACATTCATGCCTTCTTCCCCTGGGGAAGACACTCTCGAGACAGGCATTTCAAAACTTCAGGTCTTGAATCGTAACTTTTTAAGTTGCATTAATTTCAAGTCCAGAAGCCTGAAACTATGTTTGATTGTTTTAACATTTACATCTACATGTACGTCTGTGGATGAATTTCTTCAGTGTCAATTAACATTCAAATGAAAGCTACAGGTCCTCTTGGTTGTTAGGATGTTATGAACGATAATATCCAAGTTCAACTCACATTTGCTACTTGTGATGGCAGCCCTCTTTCTACGCACGTTTTGTCGAGGAGGCTTTGGTGGCAATTTTCTCATCAAACTGGCAGCTTTGGGAAAGAAAAGGAGAAATCTACAGGTCAACTTTTTTTTAATGATCCAGGATGCTTTAGAAAATCATTTCTCAGGTTCATATTCTACATAACTTGCAATTGGTTGCTTAATTAGGTGAATCCTGGAGTCTCATTGGGACAAAAAAATGCAAAGGTGTTTGACCTTCTAATAAGAGGTGCGGTATGAAATGGCTCAATTTTTATTTTGAAGGTTGTGATTAAGTTTTCTATTTTCATTGACACCTCAAATGCCCTAGGAAGCCCCCAGTTGACGAGTAAAATCGTCTGGCATTAGAGAGCTCCAAAGTGAAATCTGTCTCACTCCCAAAGGGGGAAATGTTGGTGTTGGTGGAGGGGGATAGTTTTTAGCTGCTTAATTTAATTACTTCCCCCATTGACACCTCAAACGTCTTAGGATGCCCCCAGTGGACAAGCAAAATTGTCTGGCATTAGACAGAGTAAAATCTGTTAAGTCTCACTCCCAGGAATCAATGAGTCAAGCACCTCACAACTGCATTAGACTTGACTGGAGGGAACCAATCTCAAACTGACAGTTTCCTTCTGTCGAGAAAGATAGTCAACGAGATTTTACTGTCTGAACGGAATAAGGTTATTGTGCTGATATAACTAATTTCTTACTGCGTAGTGTGAATGAAGCCATTTTTATTACGAACATTCTGCTCTTATGTGAATCACATACTAGTCAATTTTAAAAGTGAACAAAGCCAATCAGAAGAGTGTATAAAGTACCATTTCCCAAGAAGCCCTGATTAAGTCTCACTAACATGGTTAGTCTTCACTCACTCACAAGCTTACATTGCGTAAAGTTGTTAATCCCGTTAAAGGTGATCACTTGGCCCATCTTTTGGAATGTTCTTAACCAACAACATAAGTTCCAAATCCATTGCAGTTCATAGCTTTCTCACCTTTGTCAAGATGTGAGATGGGTTGCTGCTCTCTCTCAATGTCTTGGGATTCAGCAGATGCTCCAGAAGTACCTTCACCAGAATTGACAACACATTCAGCTTCCTCACAGCACAAATCTTTGTCGAAGCTTGTTTGCTTTGCATCAGCCTTCAAAGTTTGTTCTTCTGGGTTAGCCATAACTTTCTCGTGTTCAAGAGAAACTGTCTCGGATCTTACAGGGCGTTTATCAACCACTAAACGTCCTTTAACAGTGGCATCAACAGCTTCAGCACCAAGGAGGTGGCCAGCCCCTTCAGGTTTCATTTGTGATGAATAATCAGTCACATCTTTGGTATCTGTTTCTTCTTCATCTGATGTTTTTGCTTCCTTTACTGCAGCATTTTCATCCTTCATGTTATCTTCCTTCTTCCAAGTTTCTTCACATTTACAGAGGTCCGTATCACATGGTTCAATTCCATTTTCTGCATTGCTTTCTTGCACTTCGGTTTCTTCTTCATCTGATCTTTTTGCCTCCTTTAACTCAGCATTTTCATCCTTGATGTTATCTTCCTCCTTCCTGGTTTTTTCACTTTTACAAGTGTCCACACCATTTGGTTTAATTCCTTTTGCAATATTGGGTTCTTGTTCTTTGTTACAGTGTGGTCCTACAGAAGAGACTTCAAGACACAAACCCCTTTCCTTGCTGTCCAGTTTTGAAGAAGCACTGCAAGCATTTTCCATATAAGTTGTCTTGCAAGAGCTAACTTCTTCATAATCAGAGCTAGCGCTGTCACAAAATGGGTTTAACATTTTTGGATAATCATTTTTCTGTGTCTCCTTATTCTTGGGAAGCAAAGACTTTCCTTTTTTAACAGTTACAGATGCATCTTCCAAAGAAGGTTCTTTACCAACAGCCTCTTCTGGAGACAAACTTGACAGGTCCTCCACTGAACTTCTCTCAAAAGGGTTTAGTTCCTTAGGGTACTTCTTCCTGTTTTTTCTTCCCCCTCTACGGGTTTTTCTTTTATGTTTGTGTGGCAAAGCGTCCTCTTTGACATCAGCCCTTGCTGTGTCTGGCAAGGGAGTTTCCTCGCCATTTGACACATCTTCAGAAGATACTTTTTTTAATTGTTCTTCTACAGGAGAGCTTTCTGCAAAAGGGTTGAGTTC
Organism: Montipora foliosa; assembly: GCF_036669935.1. Lineage (NCBI taxonomy): Eukaryota > Metazoa > Cnidaria > Anthozoa > Scleractinia > Acroporidae > Montipora > Montipora foliosa. The sequence continues at coordinate 74,199,860 of NC_090874.1, read as the reverse complement.
ATCTGGGTAGTTGTTCTTGGGTTTCCTCTTCCCCTTCCTTCTTATTGAACAAGGACTGGTATCACTGCCTTTGGGTTGCTGTTCCTCACCCCTCTGTGCTGGTGAGTTCTTCATTTCAACAGAATTCTTCTTCTTATTGCCTGGCACAGGTGCCACTTGCGACAGATTCCTTGGTGCAAGTCGCTCTGGCCTAGGTGGGATTGGTGGTGGTGGAGCGCGCTTCCTCTGCGGCTTTTTCGGTCCACCATTATTCCTGGTCTCGTAAGCTGCCCTCTTCCTTTCATGTGGCTGAGCTCTGTGTTCCAATAGTCTACTTGCTGGTGCACAAGCCTTCCTCTCATGAGATTCACTCTGGCGGGCAACATTCTTGCCACTGTTGGTTGAACTATTAGTAACTGTTGGCTTAATGGCTCCTGCACCCTGCAAATTATTTTTCTGTGGCTTGGAAATTTCCTCCGAAGAACCAAGCTTGCTACTTTCAGGGGAAGCCTTTCCACGGCCAACTTTATTTTGTTTGCTGACATTTTTCACATACGAGGAAGATTTTATAGCTTCCCTCAAGTATTCTTTCAGTTCTTCCTCTTTACTGCGACTGAAATGAGAAGCACGTTAAAATGCATGAGACAAACAAATTGAGGTAAATAAAACCTTAATTTTTAAACAAAAAATGAAAGAAAAGACAAAAACCATGCAAAATGCTTTGTTTTAAATTAAGAAATCTGGCCTCGGTTGTTCAAAAGGTGCATGAAAACACTACCCACCGGATAAATCACTATCCAGCGGATAAACATTAGCAAAACCAATTGAGTTATCCAGTGGATAGTGATTTATCCAGTGGATGGCGTATCCGCCCTTCGAACAACTGACTAACAAACTATTAATAGACGCCGCCCCCGAACAGACGCCGCCGACGTCTACGGAGCGGCGTTTTTTGAGGAAATAATGACTTATAATAATTATTAAAGAAAAGTCTATTTCAAGTTTAAACCAGCAATGGAGATTTATTTTCTTTTAGAACATTTTTTAGTTCAAATTGACTGTACTTTTTTGCTCTTGTGTTAAGTTCTCTTTCAAGAATTTTTGCAACGCGTAATTCTGCTGTTAATGCAGAGAACTTCGCTGATACTACACGGCCGACTTCTCTCTTTCTCTTTCCAGTGACTCGTGCACAAAGTTTGTTACTGTTACCTAGTAAAAACTGTTACCATATATATACAAAAATTTGATTTTATCAACGGAGTTGATAATGTAAATTGGCCACCGTACAGAGATTCTAAAAGCTGACGTTTCGAGCGTTAGCCCTTCGTCAGAGCGAATCGAGGGATTATGGGTTACGTGTAGTTTTTATAGTAGAGTAGGAGCTACGCTATTGGTGGTAACATGGCAACGTGAAAAATAGGAATATATTAGTTAAATGAAAAGCGTTCGTTAATACCGTGAGGATTAAGGGTGCCGATTTGAAAGATGAATTTTTGTTCCAGATTAAATTTACATTATCAACTCCGTTGATAAAACCAAATTTTTGTATACTACTTCCCCACCGACGCAGCACCACAGTTTCTTTAGAAACTACCCCTTCATTCATTTGTTACCATATGCAGTACGATATTTAGCAATTACCTTGCTGAATAAACTGATTTTTGAATAAACGCCGCCCACGAATAAACGCCGCAGCTGGATCGCGAAAAATGAAATATTAACCGCCGCGGCGTCTATTCGAGTGAATACGGTACCTACTACTAATGTTTAACCCATTGACTCCTCGGGCTCCTGAGACACAGTAAAATCTGTTAAGTTTCACTCCCAGGGGTCAATGGGTTAATTAATGATGAAGGTAAAATGGATGTAGAAGATTTATCTGTTTAAAATTGAAATTATTATGCCATTTATCGTCGAAGCATGTACAATGTAATCTGGTTTTGAGTTTTTAAAATAATGGTAGATGAAAAATAATTATTACATCATTAAGCGTGCAATTCTCAGGCTAAATGGAGCACTCCGGTTGGCTGGTTTCAGTCAGGACCATAACCATGGAAACGGTGTGTTTCCATATTTTTTCCTCTCTCCCGGGAAATTCAAGTTGAGTGAAACACAAAAGGTTTTGAAAAAGCGGATTTCTTCATCACAACAGTATAATTATAATAGGAAGCGGAATTTAGTTTGACATCTGAAAGGTCAAAGTTTGCTGATGGAAGACGAAGATTATTAACATTCACCAAACAGAGAAGCTTACTAACAACACTTACTTAACTAAAACTTACTAACCTCAGTTTCTTGGAACCGTACTGGGGAATATTGACCCATGGTCGTTTTGGTACGGACCTTTCTGCGCCCAGTCCATACCACCAGGACCTCGGGCCTATATTGCCCAGTGCGGCACTACCATTCCGTTAGTAAGAGGTTATGTCCTTTTGTTAAAAATGAAGTTGAGAGGCATATTATGAAAATAAAAAATAAAATGAAATGAAATGTGGTTACACGTTTTCAACTGACAATTTTCTCCTGGGCCTGGCCTGGCCCACAATACCATGTGTTTTGGGGGTTCTCTTCACAAATACAGCGGATGTTCAGTTCAATAAAGAATGGCAGAGTACTCCCATAAACATATTGTCAGTGTCACTCTCTTACTGGTCATCATCATCATGATCATCAATATAACAAATATTTTAGTGAATACTTACTATGGGACTCCATCTTCTAGCATCACAGACGTGAGCTGGAATTCAATGGAGCCTGTCAAGATGTTCTTATTTGATGAAATAAGAGTAACAGTGATTTCAAAGCTGTGTTCTTCGTCACTTGTAATGTAATTGTCCAGGTCAAAGGACCCAGTTGCAATGACTTTTCTTTGTCCTTTTTTGGTCTCCTGAAATGACGACAGAAAACAAACAAACCTGATTATTTCAGTAGTGATGAACCAAAAAATACTTGTCCAGTAATCAGTTTCAAATTTGGTAAACTTACATCTTTTATTTGTATCTGCCATTGACAGTCTTGATATGTTCCCTCTCTCTGAGGGTTCTATAAGCACAATAACATTTGTGATCTGCATTAAACAAAGTCATCTGGTAATTGCATAGGACTTTGAAAGGTAGCACAAATTGAGAATATTAGCTTACCATGTGCGGGCCATGTGTTAGGAAATTGTTAAAGGTTATAGTCTCAGGATCACTCACCGTTTCTAGGAAACTAGTCTCACCCTCATTACATTAACGCTATTGGAGTATGGTACCAAATGAAACTTTCCAATCCTAAATTACACTAGATATGACCTTGGGGATTAACCCATTGGCACCTCAAACGCACCAGGATGCCCCAATTGAGTAAAATTGTCTGGGGTTAGACTGAGTAAAATCTGTTAAGTCTCACTCCCAGGAGTCAATGGGTTAAATATATTTTGAAGATCACCCTTGATGAAGTGAGTGACAAGGCGTTGAGTCTTGAATCCTCCATGGGGGGGGGGGACTCCCATATGGAACAGACGGGAAAGCTCGTCGGAAATTTTGAATTTAACCCCTAAAGGAGACCATCTGGGCGTGGCTCAAGCTTTTGTGACCCGTAAAGGAGACTAGTCTGGGCGTACCTTAAGGAAGTTTTGACCCCTAAAAACAAATTAAAAAGAAAAATTGATTTCTGTTTCTCTTCGCGTAATTCTGTGTTTCTTTGCGGAACCTTAAACGAGACCTTGACGGCTTAAAATATTGGCGCTTTGCCCGGAACACCTTAAGCGAGACCAAAATCCAAAATTTACACCCCTAAGCGAGACGACGAGCATCCCCGTCTGTTTCATATGGGAGTCCCCCCCCCCTCCCCGGGTTTGAATCCAACTTTGTCAGTTACATTCATTATTCGTTGAATCAGAGTTAGCCCAAACCATGTGAAAATTTAATTCATTTGCCATTATTTAGATAATTACATTCTCAACTTTCAAGATTTTTCCTCTGCAAAGGAACAACTCCAACTACAACTTCAAATTAATTTTAACCCATTCACACTTCAAACGCCCTAGGTAGGACACCTCCCATTGCCGAGTCAAATCGTCTGGCGTTAGGTAGAGTAAAATCTATTAAGTGTCACTCTAAGGAGTCAATAGGTTAGTGGCGGATATGGGTTTTGACTGAATTCACACCCATTCACACCTCAAACGCCCCACCCCCCACCCCCCCTTCCCCATTGACAAGAAGAAACTTCAACAAACAACTTGATTATTAACGAGCAAATAATATACACTTAATGTATGGTCTCGAGGGAAACAGTTAGTTTTGTTTTCCCGAGAGTCCTGTCCCAACGTTTCCCGAGACGAAGCCGAGGGAAGCATTGATCAGGACTCCATAGGATCAGGATCAGAAAAACATACCTAACTATAGTTTTCCGAGGGACCATACATTAAGTGCTTTGTTTTATATATATTTAACTTTTCCTTCAACAATCGCAGCAAAACTTCCAGAGCGGGCAACAACTGCGGAATTGTATCCTAGTCGGGATACATTTGAGTTTGATCAGGGGCACGTGACCAAGAATCAACCAATCACAGTTCTCGTTTTGTAGAGTGAAAGTCAACGTTATCTACACTCCAAGAAACTTAACCCATTTTACCTCTGGGAGTGAGACTTCACAGATATCATTCTGTCTAAACGCCAGAATATTTAAGGTATTCCTGAGGGCATGGGGCGTCCTAGGGCACATGAGGAGTCTATGGGTTAAGAACAGTGTTCCTATCGGCATGAAATTGGATCTTCAAACTTACCTTGTACATAGTTGTTTTAAGGGTAACTGGATCTGGCTCTGGCCAAACATGAATTCCACGAACGGGATTGTTGCATCCAGGCTGCCAAGGGACGGGCTACGAAGAAACAGTCATGTAAAATACATTTATTACTCTCCGGCAAACATCCAATTAAATCTGCATGTGCAGAATAACAGAACATGACAGGATATATTATTTGCAAAATTTGCAAAATGAAGGAAGCTTTATATTGGTAAGTGTAGTAACCTGCCCGCAAAGATGAATGCAGTTCTCCTTCTGCAACTACTGGTACTGAGCTTTCTTAGAGGTTATATAACGAGAAAAATTCCAATTTTGACATTTTAACAAAAAGCCTTATGAATAGCTACAGTATGGTGTCCGTGGTCCGCGAGAAAAAAGGATAATCTTGAACATCTTACTTGAATCAAAACGCCACGAACTTTAAATTTTCCCTGAAGATAGCCTTTTCGTTTCTTGCGTTTATATTAAAATTGGCAAGTTCCAAACTGAAATGTTTCTCTTGTAATTCGAAAAAATGTGAACATAATCGCGAGCCCTTCGTCCGCGAATTTGGTCCTTGGTCCGCGAATCATGTAAGCAGCCCAAAAAAAAAAAAATACTGTGAAACCCGATAATTTCTGTGCGAACATGAAAGTTTATTTATTCTTTATTATCCTTGATACATCTCAGCTATAGTCGTATTGGATGTCGTTGTGAGTATAGAATCTGCTTTTATTTTCAGTTGACCGTCTCCCAACACAAGCTCCCGTTTCATTATATGACCGTAGAGGTATCCTAGACATACAAAAGAAGGTAACCCTTTCTTAAACATGTATAAGGAAGATTTTGAAAATATTCAGTTAAGACAAAGACCTTTTTCCATTTATCGAAGGTAAAACTCTGTAGAAAATCTGTTTTGCAAATAGACACGTGTTCCCGTTGGGTTTTATATTTACACAGCCGCAAAAGCAAAGACTTTCTAGAAAGACAAATTAACACACAATCACCGATAGAGCGAGTTTCAATTGAGTATCGTAAAACAAAAACCAAAGTAATTACCTTAACTGGCCAATCAAAAAGGACGGAGACAATCCAGTAAACCAATCAAAACTCGAAGTAATTTCATGTAGCCGACACAAAGCGCGGGAAAATGTTTACGCGCGAGCCACGATTGGTTTTGGTTTCACTTCTGATTGGTTGAAAAAGTGACGCGAGAACTTTGAACCAATCACTGAGTGAAGTAATACAAAACCAATGCAATCCGCTTATTACTTTCGACACTCAATTGAAAACCGCTCTATTAGGAAAGCCGAAATTTGCTCATGTGAAAGAAGAATAATCAAGAAATCATCTGACAAATTTGTTTTTGGTGGTATTTTAGTTAACGAGGAAATATAACATCATGTTCGGAAAAGTCGCGGACCAAGGACACCATACTGTATTGTCCCACAGTGTGTGCATAATGCAAGAAAAAACTACGAATAAATAGAACTGTTCACTTGTAATTTTAATTGAGAAAAAGAACATGAATGTAGTTTGTAGTTTTGCAGAGCGTTTCAATGCACGAAAACAAACTTTATTGTGTAGCCAAACAAGGGGCCAGGTTTACAAGCCTGTACCAGGTTGTCACAATTGAGCTTACCTGCTACGTTGTAGGTTTCTTTATTCACGTCAAAAACAAACTTAAGCTTATCAATAATTTGAATTCATATGGCCTGATATGGGTAGATAACTCCCACTACAGTCCCTAATTTTGAGCTACTAAAAGACTCGTTCAGGAACAAGAAGTGAAAAAAAGGAACGAAAAAACATACCTTAGTGCGGCAATTTTTGTCATCTTTGTTCCAAACAATCACCAATTTTTCTGGGTGCCTGCCAAAGAAGACTTTTTATAAGCTTTTTTAAAGAAGGGAGCCCGACAGAGTGATTGTGCTGAGCGTTATAATTTATTTAAATACCTTAATATGTACTTTGATCCAATTTTGCATTAAAATTCCAACGACGTTTTCTGAAACACTAAGGATGGTCCGCTATATTTGATTTTCTTTTCGTGCCCAAGTACCTGGTACACTTTTTCACTTACAGTGTAAAGGAAACTGGGATAGATTGGTTTGGGAGACCCCAGGCCTCATTTGCCAGAAATCTATTGGATAAATCACTATCCACTGGATAACTCAATTTGCTTTGCTAGTGTTTTTCCGCTAGATAGCTATTTATCCGGGCACGGTTGTTCGAAAGCCGATTAAGTTAATCAAGGATTAGCGTAAAGTTTTGTTTCATGTTTTCAACTTTTTGGTGAAAGTTTCTTTTTGCTGATTTTTGTTTTTCAAGATTGGCTTCTTTTACTGTAAAGTTTTGCCGAATATCAGCGTTGAACAACATTTGAGAGTAGAGAATAAACTCCTTGGTTAATTCTTAATCTCGGAATAGCGCTAATCGGCTTTTGAACAACCGGGCCCCGTTGGATAGGGTTATCCACTTTTTGAACATTCGAGGCCTGGATGATATGCGAAAGGTGACAAGGGAAATAATAAAGCGTTCCCGTCAGTTCGCGCGCCAAGAGGGATAGGAATAGGCCAGGAGTGATTTGGAATAGTACTTTTCACGGTTAGTTTTTCTCATTTGCATTACACTATAATCTAGCATGTATGTGAGGCAATTTTGGTCTATTTTGTAGTTTTAATCCGAAATTGCTTTGCATACGCGTTAGATTACATTGTTATGCAAATGAAAAAAAAAATGATCGTAAAAAGGGCTATTGTAAATAAAAGGTGGGCTCACAGCCTCGTGGCTCTTGAGCAAACACAATATGCGCTTATATGAGGATGATAGCAGAAGAATGTCATCTAAATATGGAACCCCCCTTCCCCTCAACATGCGTTCAAACCTTGTTTTTAAAGGGGCAAACCCACACTGAGAAAGAGACCAGTCCAACTGTTTGGGGATTTTCATTTCAACAGCAGGTGATGTGCGCAATTTGGAAAAAGCTAAATGTTTTTCAATTCTTTACTGTTTTAGCTTACCAGGCATTTTTGCGACACTCCAAGGTTAGCGCATTCACAGAAAATGAAAGCTGAAACTCCCGAGCTACATTTCCTTTTCCTTTTAACTTATGAATTACTGAAGCCATTTTGCCGCAGCGTTTCACTCTCACATCCAATCTGCTATGAATACTGCAATTGTGATGTCACGTTGCCATGATAAATTCTACGAACTACATTTGCGCGCGCTCATAGTTCCACATTCAGAAATATGAACAGATTCAAAAGGGTATCCGGCCAAGTCGCGGAAAAGTCAGAACCCGAAATTTAGTTTGTCGTCATGTAGCTCGAGACCACGAGTAGGTTGTCGGTTCTTTACCTCGACGTTGGCTTGTCAGAAGGCGCTTGGTAAGTGATTCTCGTCCAAGAGGAAATCTAATCAAGCCACCAAGGTCTATTGATTTTTGGTAAATTTTCAGCTCCGACTATTGCATTTCTAGCTTTTTGATTGGCTAAAAAACTCCGACTATGAGGCAATAGTCGAAATTTTACGTCATATGGAAAATAGTGCGCCAAGATGCTCTTTCCGGACGCTTTGTAAAATTGTGGAAATAAAAATCGGCGGCAAAACCCGGTTTGAGAATTTACTAAAACAATTATTCCATTCGCCCTTGTTGGATATGAAGTGATTATAACCAACTCGCGCTACATGCTCGTTGGTTATTTTATCACTTCATATCCAACTCGGGCTCATGGAATAATTGTTATTTAGGGCGCGTTCGATTGACGCTATTCCGGAATAAGAATACGTGGAGTGATGATTAAAACGGTATGTTTGGCGTCTTTCGAAGCAGCAAGGATAATAAAAATATGTTTAAAATAGCATTTTAGCAGATGTTAGACAGTTTTAGACTGAATGTCCGTGAAAACGGAGGATTCCTAACTTATATTCCATTTATTCCTATTCCGGAATATGGTCAATCGATCACACCCTTGATCAAACTTTTATTTCAATAATTTTAATTTTAACTTTTCCCAACAATTTGATTGCTAGAATAGAAGCTAGTTTCACATCAAGCCATGGATAAAGGGTCGCGCGATCTAACTCGGGGTTTCGGGCGAAATGACGTTAAGTTTCGGGACAACATTGCTCTGGTTTCGGCGACATCACTTCGGGTGAGATGACCTTCAGGCGATTTTACCGTAATTCATTCAGAAACAGCCATTTTCTCGCAACAAATCTATGGCAAAGTTTTGCTTTCACTTTAATATAAAACTGGATTCAAATTTATTGGAGAAACAACATCTATTTGTCTCTAAAGTATCAAATGGTTTAACTTCGTTCCCAGTGGCACAGAACGCATGCCACGTTAACATACCTTGGGACAAGGGAATATTCGTCAGTGAGGGAGGGGCCCCTAAACCACATGGGACCAACTTTCTGTCTCTTCCTTTGTCTCTCCCTCTTCCTCTCCCTCCCTCCCCTCACCCCCTCGTTTCTTCACCCGGCCCAGACCTATCCCGCGCACTTCCAACATGGCGTTGCGTTGTGCGGCAGGTACAAAACACATGTCACAGGTCATAGTTTTACCAATACGGAAAGAATCCTAAACATTAATTAAAGCTAACCTTAGGCCTACTAAACAATAGTTTTTAGGCCTAATGTTAGCATTAGTAAGCGGTTAGGGTTGTTTTTGTATTGGTAAAACAGAGACCTGTGACCTGGGTTTTGTACCAGCCCCGTCACGTTTCGCTGGGATAAACAACACAACACCATCAGCCGCCTGTGAGCCAGCTATCAAGAAGAAGATGAGTGCGATACAGACTTAGATCACGCATGTGCAATTCATTGTCGGAGTCAATACAAAAAGTACTTGAATGAAAATCAGTAATCTTATCTACGCCACTTATATGCAATATATATATTCATCAGATCCAAGAACTTTGGGTTCCATCATATCCTGAATCATTAAGTATTTTAAAGCATTTCATCCAGATGTTTCATATTTTTAAGAATGAGGCTCGAAAAAAAGGACATCCAGTCTATCTCTCCCCCCCCCCCCTCCTCCTCCCCCTCCCTCCCCCCCTCTCTAACTCTGTCTCTACCAACAATTCTTTTCCTTTTATCATAACTGGACAAAAGCTTCCAATTTGGAAAAGAAAAGCAATTATTTTGTTTCATTCAATTTGTTTGCTTTCGAGCGAAGTATTGAGATTGAGTGTCCTTTAAAGGTCTTTATATTCCCTTTTGTCTGCACAGCAGACAGTACACCGAAGGCTCTCGAGAAACTCCGTCTTTCAATGGCTTGATTCAATCTTTCTCGATGAGCCCACGTCTCGTTGAGCAGACTTAACTTGAATAAAACCAACGGAGTGAGGTTCGGTGAACAACTTTGGGTTTGCTGGTTGTTCTCGTTTCCGTAAACCGTGATCATGGCGTACCTCAATTGCGATAAAACAAATTAAAACTCGTTTGTCAAAGAAGAAAGAGTGGTTTGTCTTGGTCAAAAACAACGGCAAACAAACTGTGATATTTGTTTACTGAACTGTTGAGAGTTAATGATACCATTTAGCGGTTTAAAGAATATTGTGCAAACTTACGAAAAACGGGAAGAAACTGTGTTGAATTAACAATGAAAATTAAGCACAACAAGGCAAATAGACTACCATTCCATCAAAAATATTTTTTTGCGTATTCTCGCTGTTGGTGGACTGAAACTAGAATGGAATGGAGGTTTTTAAATACTTTTTGTTTTATCCAACGCCAATTGTTTCTTTTAGGATGGGTCGTCCCGTCGTGGCAACTGGCCGGAGGCAAACCGGTTGAACCAGGGACTAAAAGAAGAAATAAAGTCGACGAGCGGTCAGAGTGGGTCTTGAACCCGGGATCGCCGGGTTTCGAGGCAAGAGCCCTGCCTCCTCATTCACATTATTTTCCTTCGATTTTCGCCTAAGCTTAATAGTACAATGCGATTTTTAATTGTTGTTTACAATGCTATTTGCATTTCGATACTTCCCATTATCTTGACAAACTCAAGGCTAAACTTCGTGGGGAAAAAAACAAACACTACACAACTTCTCTTAACAACTTGTCAAGTAAAAACAAACAATAATTCTTTTCTTACCATTGATGACAGTTTTAACACCAAACAAAGCATAGAATGAGTCCTTAATTACTTTAAAATGGCCTACTTAGAAGATCATACATTGGAGCATCTGTGAAAACATGTGTTTTATCGATCATGAGCTTTAAAAGTATGTGTGATCAAGAAAACAGCTATAAACGAACTTTGGGAAGAAACGAAAAGAACTCTTGTGAAAATGAAGATCCTCGTTGTGTTAATCCTTGCGACTTCGTTTGTCAGGATTCAAGGTCAGTCATCACATGAAGCCTCAGTAACGCCTAAGTCTTCCGTTCTTTGTGCTGTATTGTGTCAAGCGCAGCTTCTCATATTTTCCAGATTTCAAAACTTCTAACTAAAGTTAACTCCTGTCTCCTTTCGCGGTTATTAGAGTTTTCTGAAAGTATTCAATCAGTTAAGAATTTTTAGACCTTCAAATAAAACGTTTGACGAGCAACGCATTCTAGACTCTGTTAACGGATAAAAGTTACAGAAACAATCCCATCTAAAAGCCCATAAAGGTTGGCTGGAATTTTCGAATATTCAAATTCAGACTTTCGAGGCGCACTACCATTTTGGACATTTTTGGTCATTTTCTGAACACATTTCCTAGAAATTTCGGGAAAATAGTGAAAAGTTCTGACGAGTGCGTAGAAATTTCGAAACCACATTGAAGAACTTTATTTTTTGCTATCTTTCTCTGTTTCAAAATCATATTTAAAGCAAACGTCCCCTAAAATTTTCTGGAAAAAAGAACGACTACGACGTAATTCAGTTGAAGTTCTTGATCAGACCTGTCACGATGATTGCTAGAACTTTCGGACGAGGCAAAAAAGCCACCTAGAAATTTCTTCAGACTTGATGTTCCCCTAGAACATCCAAACAGATAAATACTTTGAAGGGCAGCTACAAATTCACTGAGGCCCAGTCCACACGTTTCCATTTTGAAGCTGCAAATTTTCTCTGCGGATTAAAAAGATTCACGTCCACACGGAAAGTATTGAAATCGAATTTGCCGGTGCACACCTATCCGGATTTTTTTTTTAAACATAAATGAGTATCATTATTATTATTTTTAATTCTGTAAAGCATTGAAACTTGTAAAATGCTATATAAATTATATTATTATTATTATTATTATTATTATTATTATTATTATTATTATTATTATTATTATTATTATTATTATTATTATTATTATTATTATTATTATTATTATTATTATTATTATCCAATAAGTCCCGAAAAGCCAGTTGTGAAACCGCTATCCGCTTGTTTTGGAAAGCTGATCTTGTAACACGTTTTCAAGGTAACAAAAAGCAAATGACTGTGAAGTTTTGACGCCTTAAATCCTCTCCGTTCTTGAGAAAGGAAATTGTCACACCCGAAAATGTCCCGTAAAGTTCGGCGCTTTCGAGAAACGGGCCACAGGACTCCTTTGAGACTATTGTCAACAACGCTTGCGCCATTAGAAGGGCTGCAGGGTACGGGGCTGGCGCAGTGCTGAGTGCACTCGCCTCCAACCAATGTGGCCTGAGTTCGATTCCCAGACTCGGCGTCATATTTGGGTTGAGTTTGTTTGTTCTCTTCTCTGCTCCGAGAGGTTTTCTCCGGGTACTCCGGTTTTCCCCTCTCCTCAAAAACCAACATTTGATTTGATTTGCGTTTATTTGTTGATTTCAGTTTAAGTGTTCCCAATTTAGTGCTCCAGCGCTGGAAGACTACACACATAAATAAACGTTCCTTTTCTTTCCTTTCCTATCAGGAGTGCGAGTTTGCGACAAGACAAGCGATAGCATTTCGTTCAGCGGCCATGTTGAATATTTACGCGGCAAAGATTTGAAAAATATTCGGCTTCGACTCATTCCACGCGATTCCAAATTCTTTGCGCATTCAAAACTTTCCACTCTGGAGAGCGGATCAAAAAGTTAGGAATCCGCAAAGGAAAACGACTAAAAGTTGCCGATTAAAAAATATCGGGATACGTGTGTACGGGGCCAAAGCATTGTGGAAACCATTTTAGATAATTTAGACAAATTTTGAGACATTCGGTCGTTGGTTGCCCCCATGTACTTTGCTGTTTATTTTCTTTAAAGGAGTTCCTGTCCTGGAAGAAGACTTTTTTGAGGATGGATCAGGCTCACGTAAGTGTAGGAAATGAACGCCAAAATTGAAAACATATGAATACTCCATAAGTGGAAGTAAGAAATTTGGGGAGATTGGCTTACAAGTTTTTTGTCGCATATCTTCATTTGTCCTCGATCCTTGCATGTTTCGTTCGCTGGGAACTAGCCATTTTAAAGTCCCAAAAGGAAAAATGGATGGCTTAAAAACAATTCATACAAGGTAGATTTGGTTAGGCAAAAAAGAAATAAGAGAAAATTATTCGTTTCCGAATTTACGGGTAGTAAACCAGTTTGCTAAACTGACGAACGTGTATTGCTTACTAGAACCTGTAAAACCAAGGCATTATTTCCAAATTGTGTTTTCTGAATCCTTTTTGAGGTGTTCGTTTGGTGGGAAACAAAGTAGATAAATACGTAAAATCAGGAAACGCAATGTTGTAAAGCGTCATGAATTCAAATTATCTCTAAACATTGTGCTGTATTGTATTGTTTCAAGCAACGCCCCCGTCTCCGCCCAGTCCTCCGTCGTCATGTGGTGTTCGTCCGACTTCTGGTGCACGGATAGTTGGTGGCAAAGAAACAGAAAAGAACAGCATCCCGTGGCAGGCTATGTTGCGAACCGACTATGCACAATTCTGCGGCGGTTCGTTGATCCACCCTCAATGGGTACTGACGGCAGCTCATTGCGTCGTGGGCGAGACGACCGGAAGCTTCAAAATCTGGTTGGTGTACAAGCTTCCACACACTTCCCTTTAAGCCCGCTGCACACGGCGAGGAAAGAGCTCAGCAAACTGCCTCGTGAGGCGGTTTGCTCAGCCGTTTCCTCAGGTGTGCGGGGAAATTGTAAATTGTGGTGAGAAATTCGCCTCGCGAGGCCGTGAGGATAAAACCAAACATGTTTGATTTTTTTTTTGCCTTGCGAGGGAAATTCCTCACTGTGTGCGGCCGTAGTGAGTTATCAATCAAGCATCCAATAAAAATGCATGGCATACTCACGTGACTTCAGTGGTTTAAGATGGCGTAAGAGGAATAAATTCCGACGCCACTGAAGTCACGTGAGAATGCCATGTATTTTTATCGGATCCTTGATTAAACGAATGAAACCAAGCTCAGGTCGATTCTCACGATGGCCGCAAACAGGCGAGGAATTTGCCTCGCGAGGGCAAAAATATCAAACATGTTTGATTTTATCTTCATGGCCTCGCGAGGCGAATTTCCCACCACAATTTCCCCGCACAAGTGAGGAAACGACTGAACAAACCACCTCGCGAGGCAGTTTGCTCAGCTCTTTCCTCACCGTGTGCGGCGGGCTTTAGGACTGATCATCTGTCAGAACGATAGGTCGGTCATAAGCTTCTTCTCCACCCCTCCCCCCCTCCCCCCCCCCTCCAAAAAAAAAAAATTAATAAGTAAATTAAATTAATAAAACAAAAATAATAAACCGTACTTCAATAACGCCAGAGGTTTCCTTCAAGTTGTTTGTGTCGTAACTAGTCATTTTGGAACTTATGTTCATTTTACGGAATAAGTACCATCCAGACAAGGATTTTCCCGATTTTTATGAAGAATATGCGCAAATTGCAAATGTGTATGACATACTGATGAAGACAAAATCTTAGGACAGGTAAATCGACTTAATCGACTATCAACCCACAAAGAAGCCGCTGAACAGGTCAAACTGTTGAGCACCATGAATCGAATCAAAGCTATTCAAAGTAGTTGATATTCATTTCAACCATATGAACAACTCAAAAATTCTGGTTGAGTTTATTTATTACCAAAGTGGGACAGAAATGATATAAAACTGTATACCACCCTTTGCACAATACTTCGTCCTGTGGGATTAAGATTTCACTTTTTGCGGTGATTCACATAGTAGATGTTGTTGGAAAAATCCGTTCTCATAGGTAAAACCAATTTTACTTAGGTTGAATACGCTCTCACCTGAATTGAAGAAACTTTTTTTGGTGTTTAAATGAAGCCTAGAGAAAAATTTGGGTCAGGTTAGGATAAGTTTTGGTTATTATATATGGATATCACTTGACCTATTGTACAAAAGTAAACAATGAAAAGAACTGTGTTGCCTTGAGCATGTTCATAGTTTTAGTGTTGTAGTGAAGACACGGGACTATAAATAGGGAGGCTCCAAGCTCCAGTACCGGTAAGTACATAGTACAGTTCTTTGTTCCCTTGTTATGTTGACTTAATGGATAACTGTATGAATGCAGAAACCGGTAAGATGATACGAAACATTAAGAACATGTGCTGGGATGAGTAAGACAGAGATGAAGGGAAAGAAAAAGTGTTTTCAGTCCTTTTTGGGGGGTTGATAACTGCTTAAACTAGGTAGAGTGCACATTCAACCTACGTAAAATGAAGATCACCAATTTAATCGAGCATTACCGTAGAATAACGCCCTAGCACTTAGCCATTCACAGCGCTCGTTATAGAGGCAACGGGCTCTTGCCATTTAATAAAAATGAATAATTTTAGGTATCCAGCCTGTGAGTAATAGATTTTTTCTTTAATTGTCTTACAAAGTTATTTGATCCTCAGGCTGGGCGCTCATCGCAGAGAGGTGAAGGAGGATACAACCCAAGAGTTTAACGTCATACAAATTGTAAAACACGAGAACTACAGCAGCCGTACTATGGAGAATGACATGGCACTGATCAAGCTTGACCGTCCTGCCATCCTTGGGCCTGGGGTGGGCCTAGTGTGTCTTGGAGATGACAAGTATCATCTGCCGCTTGATGATCTGACCAATCAGTGCCTGATAAGCGGTTGGGGAACACTTCGCTTCGGAGGGAGTCAACCTGATAAACTGCAAGAAGTCACGGTCCCTCTTGTGTCACCGTCGGAGTGTCAGAAGGCCTACGGCAGTATGCATTCCTCTATGTTGTGCGCTGGTTTTAAGGAGGGTGGTATGGACACCTGCCAGGGTGACAGTGGCGGTCCTTTGGTGTGCCAGTACAGCGGTAAGCACTTCCTTGAGGGTGCAACAAGCTTTGGAAATGGATGCGCTGCACCCAATTCTTACGGGGTGTACTCCAAAGTGCGTTATCTGAGGAAATTCATTGATGATATCATTCAAGCTTAAGAAGGCAATGCAATTCTACGATGCAATCTTGAGATTCGTAGTGTAATGTGATTGAAAGCAGGGGCTGAATAAATTGAATCACGAGAACTCGTTTGTTTCGTTTCATTTACAGCTTATTTTTTTGTATTGGCTTATGGACAAATTTGCAAGAAACCGATAAATAGTTTGAACTAAGCGACGACTAAAATGCATCAACAAGACCACCAAACACGCTCTCTAAAATGGGGGCTACATTTTTGAACAACCCTCCCTTAATGCGCATGCCAAAAAACAAACCTCTTTAGGCTCGCCAGCGAGCAGCAATCCTCGTCACATTAGTTGGTACACAAGTGATGTCGTCTGCTCTCCCAATGTTGGTTTTGCGAGATGGCTCCTCTAAATCAGTGAATTCAACATTGGGGAGGAAGGATCACACCTAAAAGTCAGAATATTAGTGCTGTGCATGATGTCCCATTTTAATTTGGCGAGGATTGAGGTTCTTCGATGTACTTCTCTCTTCACACTGTCTTCCCCTGTTTGTAAGCTGTATCACAAGTATCAATC
>NC_090874.1:74170741-74178241 GCF_036669935.1 Montipora foliosa | reverse complement strand
TTCAACAAAAAGGAGCCCATGACCCCCGACATGATATATCGTATTTGTGTTCAGTTTGCTCACGAAGGCAGTACTCTTAGGGATTTGCGTACAGCTTTACTGTTTGTCTCGGGATTTTATGGTCTCTTTCGGATCAACGAGCTATTGGATGTGCAAGCTTCGGATACTCTAGTTCACGACGATCACCAAGAGAGTAATGTAAAGAGTAGTAAAACTGATCAATTTAGGCAAGGTAATATAGCATTTATTGCCAAGAGTGGCGGTGCTACATGTCCTCACTCATTATTGTCTCGATATCTTTCCGCAGCTAGCATTGATCTCAATTCATCAGCTTACATTTTCAGAACACTTCAACCTCATAGGAAGGACAATTCGTATACTTTAGGCCCTAGGAGGCTCAGCTATACTAGGTGTAGAGAATTAGTTAAGGAATCACTTTTGGCTATAGGAGTAAATTCGGTCAGTTTTAGCACTCATAGCCTTAGATCCGGTGGCGCAACGTTTATAGCTGACAATCTAGCGAAGTCAGGTTCTTCTGACAGGTTACTCATGCTCCACTGTCGCTGGAAATCAGAAACAGCTAAGAATATGTACATCAAGGATTCCTTAGACAGTAGATTACAATTGACCAGGTTGTTCCCTACCTTTGGCGTAGAAGAGATGTAACTTATTTTGTTTTTCCTACTTTATACAGTTATAGCTTTACATATTCTTGTAACCAAATACTTTGGCTTGTATAGCATGTAATGGCATTAAAGCATCGTCGGGCAAGTGCTCTCACTCTGCCTGCCTTATGGCTCAGCGTTCTGGAGAAGGAAAATATTTTTCCTTCGGACGAACGTAGTGACGGAGTAGGAAATGAAAGTAGCTCGGTGCGAACCAAAGAGAGACCAGAACAGAGTGTTTTTTTTTTTAATGTTACCAATGATACAAATTATTGATATGTTTGTAGTTTTGTCTTTATTTACAACTTTCTCCAAAAATAAAATTCATAACTTTACTCTGTGTATGAACTGAATACCGAAGATTTAATTTATGACGAAGAAAGAAAACAATTTGCTAGGAATCCAAAAAAGCAATAATTTCAATTCAGAAAACCTTAAATGACAATAGAAAATACAGCATAAATATTGATCAGGGCCGGTTGTTCAAAAGCCGATTAACGCTAATCCCGGATTAAAATTTAACCAAGGAGTTTATTTCTCTACTTCAAAAAATTTGTTCGGCACTGAAATTTGGCAAAATTATACATTAAAAGAAGTTAATCTTGAAATACAAAAATAAGCAAAAGAAACTTTTACTCAAATGTTGAAAAAATGAAACCAAAGCTTACGCTAATCCTGGGTTAAGTTAATCGGCTTTCAAACAACCGGGCCCAGAAAAAATGATAAAAAAACGTAAAAGAAAGTATGGGTGCACCTTTTCTCAGTTGATTATCTGATACAATGATGTCCTTGTTATCCATTTAAAATTGTGATGTCACATGAATGTGTGAATAGTTTGGTACATGAACAGTGAAGTCATTTTGTCTGTGTTCAAACAAGCTGTCTACGCATTCATCCGATCATTAGGAATGATATGGATATTAATCATTCATAAATGACAGTCTAAAATGTTATATATTCGGAACCAAGGGCTAATAAAATAATTTGTTTCGATGTAACCATTGTGAAAGATGCAAAGTGCCAAGAAAAAAGAGGTTTAATAGAAATTGCTGAAGATCAGAGTATCTCGGTGTCTAGTTTTTGGTGGTCTGGACTGTCGGTGGTCTGAAGGCAAAAGGGGGCAAAATAAGGAAGCGAGAAAGAGTAAGAAAAGAAGAGAGGACTGGAGACAGTAATGAAGCGAAGACGAGAGGACTGGAGAGAGTAATGAAGCGAGTGGGAGTAAGAAAAGAAGTAGGTGAATATGAACAAGAAAAGAAGAGAAGAGAGAAAAACGTTAGAAATTGAAAAACTACCTAAATAAATACTACCTAATATTAATTAGGGAAGCAAGAAAGAAAAGAAAGAAAGCTGATAATTATAAAAAAAAAGAACCTAATTGCAAAACAAAGAAGCCAAAGGAAACGCACATGAACGCAAGTGTAGCGACAACAGCACGACTAAGAAAGCAAGCAGTCAGAGAAATGCAAAAAAGCTCTACAATTGCAAAATACCTAATTGCGAAATAAAGCGCCTAATGGAATGAAAATGCAACATAAAACACACAACAAACAACAAGCAACAAAACACAACAAACAAAAGCGAGCAACAGAAGCAACTCAAGCAAGCCACACATAACACGAAAAAGTTTACAATGGAAAGTGGGCAGATAGTTGTAAAAGGGAGGTAAGGATGACTATGGAGAGAGGGAGATAGAAAACAAGAAAGAGAAGAAAGAAAGCTGATAATTGTAAAAAAAATGACCTAATTGCAAAAGAAAGAAGCCAAAGGAAACGCACATGAACGCAAGTGTAGCGACAACAGCACAACTAAGAAAGCAAGCAGTCAGAGAAATGCAAAAAAGCTCTACAATTGCAAAATACCTAATTGCGAAATAAAGCGCCTAATGGGATGAAAATGCAACATAAAACACACAACAAACAACAACAACAAGCAACAAAACACAACAAACAAAAGCGAGCAACAGAAGCAACCCAAGCAAGCCACACATAACACGAAAAAGTTTAGAATGGAAGTGTGCAGATAGTTGTAAATGGGAGGTAAGGATGACTATGGAGAGAGGGAAAGAGTAAAACAAAAAAGACTTGTAAAACGTTTGATACTAAACTGAACCAAAATAATTGCTTATTACTAAGGAAAAAAGTAATGTGAACAGGATTTACTTGTTTCAAGACTTGAAATGAGAAATACTTTTGATTTGCTGTAAAACAAGATGGAGAATTTAACTTGCAAGTATAGAATATGCACAGAAAATTAAATCTGAAAAGATTGTGGTCACAACATAATCGAATGAATTAAGTTCATTGAAGCCAAAGCGTAAGACAGCAAGGGGACTTGAGATATTATTGTTCAGTCAACATCTGTTCAAAGTGTCCTAAAAACAATAACAAAGCTAAACTTATTCAATTAATCAAAGTGCTGTATCTGTAACTGTAGCCTTTATGTCATTGCATCACTGTCATTTACGAATAATCAAAATCATTCCTACTAATTGAACGAAAACAAGAAACAGAATGATAGATCAGAGATAAAATATCGTCACCGGACAATAGACCAAACCAGGATCCCATTGAAGAGTGACTTCACTGACTCTTAAATGTAAAATCTCAGCACATTTAAATGTATCTGTTACCAAAACATGCCAGCTCGTTCATGTAAAAGCAGAAAATCGATTAGCACATCATTGCTGTATTTCGTATTATTGCTTCTTGGATAAATTTACGAAAGACATAAAGATTGTAATCTGACTGGTACTCTCCTTCAAGCATAAGAAATACTTAAGTTTTTGTTAATTGTTGCATCTCACAGAAAAGGATATTAAAAGCTTTACTCAGGAAAAAAACATGAACAGTTGTGTCGCTTAATCAATCATTAACCCTTGGAAAATACAAAAGGTCCTGAAAAAAGGTTTCTGTTTAACAAAAAATTACCTTGTGTTTGTGTACTTAGGTTGTCTCTTAGGTAACTTCATTCATTGAAACAATAATTGTAGCGACTCTAAGTAAATGGATTTGACATACAGTATTTGCTTTGTACGGTGAAGATTCTGATCTGTAGTGCGAGTAAAAAAGTTACTTTCTGACAGTAAGCAGTTTACTCTAACTTACTCTCTGTAAGTAAACTGAGAAATATTTACAATTAAATGTACAAATGAAAAAATATATTTACAATATTTACACTATTTACAAACCAATGAACTATTGAAGGGGACCTGAAATAAAGGAAAATAAATTGAAACTGTTAGACTGTGTGGCAATTAATGGTGTCAAGATAATTTGATGGGCCACTTTCAAAAAATACCATAACACTCTTTGTTTGCTCTCAAAGATTCTGCATAAGAATTGTTTTTATTTTCTCTTGTAAGTCGTGAGAGAAACTGGAAACAATTTTGGAGGGCAAGCAAAGAGTATTATGGTATCTTTAAAAGTGGCCTATTGGTTCAGGACATAATTTCTGTACAAACTTGGAGACTTGGAAAATTGTTCAATCTTAAAACTTAAAAAGTGTGCTCGGGACCAAAAACTCCTACGTGATGTTGTAATACGAGTCTGATAATAGGGACCTTCAGATTCTAGAACGAGAACGACAACGAGTACGAGATTTTCTCATAGAACAACAGTGAGCGCGCGAAAACCAGCGTCATTTTGGCGGGAAAAAAGTGATACCGTCGTCATTTTAGTGCGAGGTTTTGCAAAAATGTCGTCTTGTCAAAACAAGTCACCGCAACAGGGTAGCCGTTTTGGCATTTTTCGATCAGGAAAAGGCTCAGTTACCATCAATAAGAATAACTGAGGAACCTATGCTGCTAACAAAGAGTAAGATTAATCGTCCGGGTTAAAAATGTTCTAAGTATTTTCGCTAAAAGCGGGCAGTCAAATATCGTACTCGTTCTCGACCTCGTCCTAGAATCTAAAGGCCCGTAATTATGGAAGGGTCACTACAACTGCACTCTTAAGGTGCAATCTGGGATGACATGTAGCAGTAATGTCTGTTATGATAATCTTAGGATTGTTTTTAATTTTCTCTTTTTATGATGCTTCTGATCTTTATTGAAATTGTTTTCGTCAACACAAGATGAAAAGTGTTTGGTATGGAAAAAAACCAGGTTTGCAAAGTCTGTAAGTAGGTTTCACAACATTTCAAACTCGAAGTGCTTTTAGTTCTTGAGAGACAGAGTATGATAAGTGATTTTGACAAAAGAACTCTGACTTCGTGCTGGGACTGTTTTAAGACTTGTCAGCTAGGTAGGTGGTATTAGGCCTGACAAATTGTCCTCTGCTGAACTTGAAAATAATATAATTAAACGTAGCAAACTGGCTTGACCTCCTCTGCCAGTTTGGATTTCAAAATCAGCTACTTAATGTTTGTCCTTTTTGTTGAAATTGTGCTTTCAAGGGGAGTTCTTATGTGATTATCTGTCTATGATTTCATACGTTTGACACCAACCTTATCAGTTCAATAGTTCACACGCCTCTTGGTATCAAGGGAAAGCACAAGGCTGAGAAGATTGGCCTCTTGAGCTTTCTGACGATCACATTTACGCCAGTCTAAAAACAAACAAAACAAGACAAATCATGTAAACTAATTGTAGAGCCAAGGCTAGTGATGCTTCAGTCTTCAGCTTAATTGCTTTATCTGCCAAGTTTTTGGAGCAAGGTAAGAGATTTAATTAACTCACTCCACTCACCTTCCATCTCAAACAGCAATCGTAGCTCTGCCTTCAGCATGTCAACAATTTGTTCAAGATTATCAGACAGCTCACTAAAATTACGAAGGAATCATTGTCAAAGAGGTATGGATATAGAACTAATGTTATTCCTCCATTAACCAGTAAGTCATTTTAGTTATCATTTGCAAGTTTTTTTTTCTTTTTTAACAGAACTTACAGAATTTCAAGGTTTTGTTTCCTTGCATTAAGCTGATCCAGGTACTTATTCAAACTGAGCCAGTCTTGTTTCAAGCCAATGCACTCCTCCTGACATTCTGGAAAAGCAATTGTAATGTGGTAAGGATTACCAGATTGCGCAGTACTTTCGGAATGTCTTTTTAAAATTATCGGAACCGATAACAAATGAAAAATAATAAAGCGGGGGCCTATAACAATTTGATTTGTCTTGATCACGACAGCACTCAGCAACTCTTTAGCCAGTGAAAATACATCAGAAAAAAATAATAAATGTCATATTGTGTATCTACACTTCACTGACCTGCAAATTTCATTGCATCGTGTAACTCTTTCTCGACTGTGAAAATGACATTACCCAAGGAATCAATTTCTTGATCCAGGGTGAACTTTTCTTCTGCAACATAAGCTGAGATCTCCAAACGGCTTTTGAACACTGTTGAGAAATAGCGCCACAATAAATCAGGAGAAATTTAAAATACTATCAATCGCAACTTCTGTCGCCTAACAGTAGCTTTTTGCGAGTAATATAATATTGTAACCAAGCTTGATCAAAACTGACTTCAGAAAAGTGCAAAGCTATTGTGCTGTATTTTCCAGAGTGGTGCTGTTTATAATGCTATACATGGTGATTTAAACTGTTAAGTCGGCGAGTTACAATGCATCTCCTGAACTGTCTGTGGGGTGCAGGGATGGCGCAGTGGTAAGAGCAATCTCCTCTCACCAATGTATCCCGGGTTCGATTCCCAGACTCGACGTCATATGCGGGTTGAGTTTGTTGGTTCTTTACTCTGCACCAAGAGATTTTTCTCTGGGTACTCCGGTTTTCCCCTCTCCTCAATAAAACAACATTTGACGTGATTTGGGTTAATTGTTCATTGCAGTTTACAGGGTCCCCAATTACCGCTCCAGTGCTAGAACGACTAGGCACTTAAAGTTAAGTTCCTAATTTCTTAAGTTCCTTTCCTTTCCTACCACCCTTGAAATAAAAGCTACTGAGCTTGTTCTAACATGAGGTAGATTACAGTTCACATAACCATTCACAAAGTAACCTGGTGAACAATCAACACAGTTTCATGCAACTCCAGCTTGAAAAGTTACAATTCAAGACCCAATTTTTTGACATTCATGCCTTCTTCCCCTGGGGAAGACACTCTCGAGACAGGCATTTCAAAACTTCAGGTCTTGAATCGTAACTTTTTAAGTTGCATTAATTTCAAGTCCAGAAGCCTGAAACTATGTTTGATTGTTTTAACATTTACATGTACATGTACGTCTGTGGATGAATTTCTTCAGTGTCAATTAACATTCAAATGAAAGCTACAGGTCCTCTTGGTTGTTAGGATGTTATGAACGATAATATCCAAGTTCAACTCACATTTGCTACTTGTGATGGCAGCCCTCTTTCTACGCACGTTTTGTCGAGGAGGCTTTGGTGGCAATTTTCTCATCAAACTGGCAGCTTTGGGAAAGAAAAGAAGAAATCTACAGGTCAACGTTTTTTTAATGATCCAGGATGCTTTAGAAAATCATTTCTCAGGTTCATATTCTACATAACTTGCAATGAGTTGCTTGATTAGGTGAATCCTGGAGTCTCATTGGGACAAAAGAATGCAAAGGTGTTTGATCTTCTAATAAGAGGTGCGGTATGAAATGGCTCAATTTTTATTTTGAAGGTTGTGATTAAGTTTTCTATTTCCATTGACACCTCATATGCCCTAAGAAGCCCCCAGTTGACGAGTAAAATCGTCTGGCATTAGAGAGCTCCAAAGTGAAATCTGTCTCACTCCCAAAGGGGGAAATGTGTTGGTGGAGGGGGCATAGTTTTTAGCTGCTTAATTTAATTACTTCCCCCATTGACACCTCAAACGTCCTAGGATGCCCCCAGTGGACAAGTAAAATTGTCTGGCATTAGACAGAGTAAAATCTGTT
>NC_090874.1:74150741-74163241 GCF_036669935.1 Montipora foliosa | reverse complement strand
ATATGTTCCCTCTCTCTGAGGGTTCTAAAAGCACAGTAACATTTGTGATCTGCATTAAAAAAAGTCATCTGGTAATTGCATAGGACTTTGAAAGGTAGCAAAAATTGAGAATATTAGCTTACCATGTGAGGGCCATGTGTTAGGAAACTGTTAAAGGTTATAGTCTCAGGGTCACTCACCGTTTCTAGGAAACTAGTCTCACCCTCATTACATTAACACTATTGGAGTATTGTACCAAATGAAACTTTCCAATCCTGAATTACACTAGATATGACCTTGGGAATTAACCCATTGGCACCTCAAACGCACCAGGATGTCCCAATTGAGTAAAATTGTCTGGGGTTAGACTGCGTAAAATCTGTTAAGTCTCACTCCCAGGAGTCAATTGGTTAAATATATTCGTCGGAAAGTTTGGCGCTTTGTCCGGAACACCCTAAGCGAGACCAAATTCCAAAATTTACACCCCTAAGCGAGACGACGAGCGTCCCCGTCTGTTTCATATGGGAGTCCCCCCCCCCCCCTTACCCCCAATTGATGAGAAACTTCAACAAACAACTTGATTATTAATGAGCAAATAATATACACTTAATGTATGGTCCCGAGGGAAACAGTTAGTTTTGTTTTCCTGAGAGTCCTGTCCCGATATTTACCGAGACGAAGCCGAGGGATCCATAGGATCAGGATCAGGAAAACATACCTAACTATAATTTTCCGAGGGACCATACATTAAGTGCTTTCTTTTATATATATTTAAGGTTTCCTTCAACAATCGCAGCAAAACTTCCAGAGCGGGCAACAACTGCGGAATTTGAGTTTGATCAGGGGCACGTGACCAAGAATCAACCAATCACAGTGCTCGTTTTGTTAAATGAAAGTATACGTTATCTACACTCCAAGAAAGTTAACCCATTTGACCTCTGGGAGTGAGACTTAACACATATTATTCTGTCTAAACGCCAGAATATTTAAGGTATTCCTGAAGGCAGGGGGCGTCGTAGGGCACATGAGGAGTCTATGGGTTAAGAACAGTGTTCCTATCGGCATGGAATTGGATCTTCAAATTTACCTTGTACATAGTTGTTTTAAGGGTAACTGGATCTGGCTCTGGCCAAACATGAATTCCACGAAGGGGATTGTTGCATCCAGGCTGCCAAGGGACAGGCTACGAAGAAACAGTCATGTAAAATACATTTATTACTCTCCGGCAAACATCCAATTAAATCTGCATGTGCAGAATAACAGAACATGACAGGATATATTATTTGCAAAATTTGCAAAATGAAAGAAGTTTTGTATTGGTAAGTGTAGTAACCTGCCCGCAAAGATGAATGCGGTTCTCCTTCTGCAACTACTGGTACTGAGCTTTCTTAGAGATTATATAACGAGAACAATTCCAATTTTGACATTTTAACAAAAGCCTTATGAATAGCTACAGTGTGGTGTCCGTGGTCCGCGAGAAAAAAGGATAATCTTGAACATCTTACTTGAATCAAAACGCCACGAACTTTAAATTTTCCCTGAAGATAGCTTTTTCGTTTCTTGCGTTAATATTAAAATTGGCAAGTTCCAAACTGAAATGTTTCTCTTGTAATTCGAAAAAATGTGAACATAATCGCGAGCCCTTCGTCCGCGAATTTGGTCCTTGGTCCGCGAATCATGTAAGCAGCCCAAAAAAAAAAAAAAGTACTGTGAAACCCGATAATTTCTGTGCGAACATGAAAGTTTATTTATTCTTCATTATCCTTGATACATCTCAGCTATAGTCGTATTGGATGCCGTTGTGAGTATAGTATAACAAAAGTTTAAAACTCTGTAGCAAATTCGTTCCCAGCCGCAGAAATTACTTTTTATCTGAAAATCTGTTTTGCAAATAGACACGTGTTCCCGTTGGGTTTTATATTTACACAGCCGCAAAAGCAAAGACTTTCTAGAAAGACAAATTAACACACAATCACCGATAGAGCGGGTTTCAATTGAGTATCGTAAAACAAAAACAAAAGTAATTACCTTAACTGGCCAATCAAACTGAGGACGGAGACAATCCAGTAAACCAATCAAAACTCGAAGTAATTTCATGTAGCCGACACAAAGCGCGGGAAAATGTTTACGCGCGAGCCACGATTGGTTTTGGTTTCACTTCTGATTGGTTGAAAAAGTGACGCGAGAACTTTGAACCAATCACTGAGTGAAGTAATACAAAACCAATGCAATCCGCTTATTACTTTCGACACTCAATTGAAAACCGCTAATTTGCTCATGTGAAAGAAGAATAATCAAGAAATCATCTGACAAATTTGTTTTTGGTGGTATTTTAGTTAACGAGGAAATATAACATCATGTTCGGAAAAGTCGCGGACCAAGGACACCATACTGTATTGTCCCACAGTGTGTGCATAATGCAAGAAAAAACTACGAATAAATAGAACTGTTCACTTGTAATTTTAATTGAGAAAAAGAACGTGAATGTAGTTTGTAGTTTTGCAGAGCGTTTCAATGCACGAAAACAAACTTTATTGTGTAGCCAAACAAGGGGCCAGGTTTACAAGCCTGTACCAGGTTGTCACAATTAAGCTTACCTGCTACGTTGTAGGTTTCTTTATTCACGTCAAAAACAAACTTAAGCTTATCAATAATTTGAATTCATATGGCCAGATATGGGTAGATAACTCCCACTACAGTCCCTAATTTTGAGCTACTAAAAGACTCCTTCAGGAACAAGAAGTGAAAAAAAGGAACGAAAAACATACCTTAGTGTGGCAATTTTTGTCATCTTTGTTCCAAACAATCACCAATTTTTCTGGGTGCCTGCCAAAGCAGACTTTTTATAAGCTTTTTTAAAGAAGGGAGGTCGACAGAGTGATTGTGCTGAGCGTTATAATTTTATTTAAATACCTTAATATGTACTTTGATCCAATTTTGTATTAAAATTCCACGACATTTTCTGAAATACTAAGGATGGTCCGCTATATTTTCGTGCCCAAGTACCTTGCACACTTTTTCACTTACAGTGTAAAGGAAACTGGGATAGATTGGTTTGGGAGACCCCAGGCCCCATTTGTCAGAAATGTATTGGATAAATCACTAGCCCCCGGATAACTCAATTTATTTTGCTAGTGTTTATCCGCTGGATCGCTATTTATCCGGTTACGGTTGTTCGAAAGCCGATTAAATTAATCCAGGATTAGCGTAAAGTTTTCTTTCATGTTTTCAACTTTTTGGTGAAAGTTTCTATTGCTGATTTTTGTTTTTCAAGATTGACTTCTTCTACTGTAAAGTTTTGCCGAATATCAGCGTTGGACAACATTTGGGAGTAGAGAAATAAACTCCTTGGTTAATTTTTAATCTCGAAGTAGCGTTAATCGGCTTTTGAACAACCGGGCCCCGGTGGATAGGGTTATCCACCTTTTGAACAACCGAGGCCTGGATGATAAGCGAAAGGTAACATGGGAAGTAAAGAGTTCCCGTCAGTCCGCATGCCAAAAGGGATAGGAAAAGGCCAGGAGTGATTTGAAATAGCCCTTTTCACGGTTAGTTTTTCTCATTTGCATTACAATATAATCTAGCATGTATGTGAGGCAATTTTGGTCTATTTTGTAGTTTTAATCCGAAATTGCTTTGCATACGCGTTAGATTTCATTGTAATGCAAATGAAAAAAAAAATGACCGTGAAAAGAGCTATTGTAAATAAAAGGTGGGCTCATAGCCTCGTGGCTCTTGAGCAAACACAATATGCGCTTATATGAGGATGATAGCAGAAGAATGTCATCTGAATATGGAACCCCCCTTCCCCTCAACATGCGTTCAAACCTTGTTTTTAAAGGGGCAAACCCACACTGAGAAAGAGACCAGTCCAACTGTTTGGGGATTTTCATTTCAACAGCAGGTGATGTGCGCAATTTGGAAAAAGCTAAATGTTTTTCAATTCTTTACTGTTTTAGCTTACCAGGCATTTTTGCGACACTCCAAGGTTAGCGCATTCACAGAAAATGTAAGCTGAAACTCCCGAGCTAGATTTCCTTTTCCTTTTAACTTATGAATTACTGAAGCCATTTTGCCGCAGCGTTTCTCTCTCACATCCAATCTGCTATGATTACTGCAATTGTGATGTCACGTTGCCATGATAAATTCTACGAACTACATTTGCGCGCGCTCATAGTTCCACATTGAGAAATATGAACAGATTCAAAAAGGTATCCGGCCAAGTCGCCGAAAAGTCAGAACCCGAAATTTAGTTTGTCGTCATGTAGCTCGAGACTACGAGTAGGTTGTCGGTTCTTTACCTCGACGTCGTTGGCTTGTCAGAAGGCGCTTGGTAAGTGATTCTCGTCCAACAGGAAATCTAATCAAGCCACCAAGGTCTATTGATTTTTGGTAAATTTTCAGCTCCGACTATTGCATTTCTAGCTTTTTGATTGGCTAAAAAACTCCGACTATGAGGCAATAGTCGAAATTTTACGTCATATGGAAAATAGTGCGCCAAGATGCTCTTTCCGGACGCTTTGTAAAATTGTGGAAATAAAAATCGGCGGCAAAACCCGGTTTGAGAATTTACAATTATTCCATTCGCCCTTGTTGGATATGAAGTGATTATAACCAACTCGCGCTACATGCTCGTTGGTTATTTTATCACTTCATATCCAACTCGGGCTTATTTAGGGCGCGTTCGATTGACGCTATTCCGGAATAAGAATACGTGGAGTGATGATTAAAACGGTATGTTTGGCGTGTTTCGAAGCAGCAAGGATAATAAAAATATGTTTAAAATAGCATTTTAGCAGATGTTAGGGTTGGGGTGCAGGGATGGCGCAGTGGTGAGAGCACTCGCCTCCCACCAATGTGGCCCGGGTTCGATTCCCGGACTCGGCGTCATATGTGGGTTGAGTTTGTTGGTTCTCTACTCTGCACCGAGAGGTTTTCTCCGGGCACTCCGGTTTCCCCTCTCCTCAAAAACCAAGATTTGACTTGATTTACTTTCATTGTTCATTTCAGTTTACAGTGTCCCCAATTAGCGCTCCAGCGCTAGAACGACTAGACACTTAAATAAAGTTCCTTTCCTTTTTTCCTTTTATGTTAGACAATTTTAGACTGAATGTCCGTAAAACGGAGGATTCCTAACTTATATTCCATTTATTCCTATTCCGAAATATGGTCAATCGAACGCACCCTTGATCAAACTTTTATTTCAATGATTTTAATTTTAACTTTTCCCAACAATTTGATTGCTAGAATAGAAGCTAGTTTCACATCAAGCCATGGATAAAGGGTCGCGCGATCTAACTCGGGGTCTCAGGCGACATGATGTTAAGTTTCGGGACGACATTGCTCTGATTTCGGCGACATCACTTCGGGTGAGATGACCTTCAGACGATTTTACCGTATTTCATTCAGAAACAGCCATTTTCTCGCAACAAATCTATGAAAAAGTTTTGCTTTCACTTTAATATAAAACTGGATTCAAATTTATTGGAGAAACAACATTTATTTGTCTCTAAAGTATCAAATGGTTTAACTTCGTTCCCAGTGGCACAGAACGCATGCCACGTTAACATACCTTGGGACAAGGGAATATTCGGCAGTGAGGGAGGGGCCCCTAAACCACATGGGACTAACTTTCTGTCTCTTCCTTTGTCTCTCCCTCTTCCTATCCCTCCCTCCCCTCACCCCCTCGTTTCTTCACCCGGCCCAGACCTATCCCGCGCACTTCCAACATGGCGTTGCGTTGTGCGGCAGGTACAAAACACAGGTCACAGGTCATAGTTTTACCAAAACGGAAAGAATCCTAAACATTCATTAAAGCTAACCTAGTTTTTAGGCCTAATGTTAGCATTAGTAAGCGGTTAGGGTTGTTTTTGTATTGGTAAAACAGAGACCTGTGACCTGTGTTTTGTACCAGCCCCGTCACGTTTCGCTGGGATAAACAACACAACACCATCAGCCGCCTGTGAGCCAACTATCAAGAAGAAGATGAGTGCGATACAGACTTAGATCACGCATGTGCAATTCATTGTCGGAGTCAATACAAAAAGTACTTGAATGAAAATCAGTAATCTTATCTGCGCCACTTATATGCAATATATATATTCATCAGATCCAAGAACTTTGGGTTCCATCATATCCTGATTCATTAAGTATTTTATAGCATTTCATCTAGATGTTTCATATTTTTAAGAATGAGGCTCGAAAAAAGGACATCCAGTCTATCTCTCCCCCCCTCCCCCTTCCTCCCCCCCCCCCCTCTCTAACTCTGTCTCTTCCAACAATTATTTTCCTTTTATCATAACTGGACAAAAGCTTCCAATTTGGAAAAGAAAAGCAATTATTTTGTTTCATTCAATTTGTTTGCTTTCGAGCGAAGTATTAAGATTGAGTGTCCTTTAAAGGTCTTTATATTCCCTTTTGTCTGCACAGCAGACAGTACACCGAACGCTCTCGAGCAACTCCGTCTTTCAATGGCTTGATTCAATCTTTCTCGATGAGCCCACGTCTCGTTGAGCAGACTTCACTTGAATAAAACCAACGGAGTGAGGTTCGGTGAACAACTTTGGGTTTCCTGGTTGTTCTCGTTTCCGTAAACCGTGATCATGGCGTACCTCAATTGCGATAAAACAAATTAAAACTCGTTTGTCAAAGAAGAAAGAGTGGTTTGTCTTGGTCAAAAACAACGGCAAACAAACTGTGATATTTGTTTACTGAACTGTTGAGAGTTAATGATACCATTTAGCGGTTTAAAGAATATTGTGCAAACTTACGAAAAACAGGAAGAAACTGTGTAGAATTAACAATGAAAATTAAGCACAACAAGGCAAATAGACTACCATTCCATCAAATATATTTTTTTGCGTATTCTCGCTGTTGGTGGACTGAAACTAGAATGGAATGGAGGTTTTTAAATACTTTTTGTTTTATCCAACGCCAATTGTTTCTTTTAGGATGGGTCGTCCCGTCGTGGCAACTGGCCGGAGGCAAACCGGTTGAGCCAGGGACTAAAAGAGGAAATAAAGTCGACGAGCGGTCAGAGCGGGTCTTGAACCCGGGATCGCCGGGTTTCGAGGCAAGAGCCCTGCCTCCTCATTCACATTATTTTCCTTCGATTTTCGCCTAAGCTTAATAGTACAATGCGATTTTTAATTGTTGTTTACAATGCTATTTGCATTTCGATACTTCCCATTATCTTGACAAACTCAAAGCTAAACTTCGTGGGGAAAAAAACAAACAATACACAACTTCTCTTAACAACTTGTCAAGTAAAAACAAACAATAATGCTTTTCTTACCATTGATGACAGTTTTAACACCAAACAAAGCATAGAAATGAGTCCTTAATTACTTTAAAATGGCCTACTTAGAAGATCATACATTGGAGCATCTGTGAAAACATTGTTTTATCGATCACGAGCTTTAAAAGTATGTGTGATCAAGAAAACAGCTATAAACGAACTTTGGGAAGAAACGAAAAGAACTCTTGTTAAAATGAAGATCCTCGTTGTGTTAATCCTTGCGATTTCGTTTGTCAGGATTCAAGGTCAGTCATCACATGAAGCCTCAGTAACGTCTAAGTCTTCCGTTCTTTGTGCTGTATTGTGTCAAGCGCAGCTTCTCATATTTTCCAGATTTCAAAACTTCTAACTAACGTTAACTCCTGTCTCCTTTCGCGGTTATTAGAGTTTTCTAAAAGTATTCAATCAGTTAAGAATTTTTAGACCTTCAAATAAAACGTTTGACGAGACAACGCAGTCTAGACTCTTTTAACGGATAAAAGTTACAGAAACAATCCCATCTAGAAGCCTATAAAGGTTGGCTAGAAATTTCGAAATATTCGAATTCAGACTTTCGAGGCGCACTACCATTTTGGACATTTTTGGTCATTTTCTGAACACATTTCCTAGAAATTTCGGGAAAATAGTGAAAAGTTCTGACGAGTGCGTAGAAATTTCGAAACCACATTGAAGAACTTTATTTTTTGCTATCTTTTATCATTTTCGCCAAAGTCTGTTTGAAAATCATATTTAAAGCAAACAACCCCTAAATTTTTCGGGAAAAAAGAAAACTACGTAATTCAGATCAAGTTCTTGATCAGACCTGTCACGATGATTGCTAAAACTTCGGACGAAGCAAAAAAGCCACCTAGGAATTTCTTGAGACTTGATGTTCCCCTAGAACATCCGAACAGATAAATACTTTGAAGGGCAGCTACAAATTCACAGAGGCCCAGTCCACACGTTTCCATTTTGAATCCGCAAAATTTTCTCTGCGGATTAAAATTTTCACGTCCTCACGAAAAGTATTCAAATTGAATTTGCCGGTGCACACGTAACCGGAATTTTTTTTTTTTTTTAACATTTAAATGAGTATCATTATTATTATTTTTAATTCTGTAAAGTATTGAAACTTGTAAAATGCTAAATAAATTATATTATTATTATTATTATTATTATTATTATTATTATTATAAATTATTATTATTATTATTATTATCCAATAAGTCCCGAAAAGCCAGTTGTGAAACCGCTATCCGCTTGTTTTGGAAAGCTGATCTTGTAACACGTTTTCAAGGTAACAAAAAGCAAATGACTGTGAAGTTTGACATCTTAAATCATCTCCGTTCTTGAGACAAACAAAGGAAATTGTCACACCCGAAAATGGCCCGTAAATTTCGGCGCTTTCGAGAAACGGGCCACAGGACTCCTTTGTGACTATAGTCAACAACCCTTGCGCCATCAAAAGGGCTGCAGGGTGCAGGGCTGGCGCAGTGCTGAGTGCACTCGCCTCCCACCAATGTGGCCTGAGTTCGATTCCCAGACTCGGCGTCATATTTGGGTTGAGTTTGTTTGTTCTCTTCTCTGCTCCAAGAGGTTTTCTCCGGGTACTCCGGTTTTCCCCTCTCCTCAAACCCAACATTTGATTTGATTTGCGTTTATTTGTTGATTTCAGTTTAAGTGTTCCCAATTTAGTGCTCCAGCGCTGGAAAACTACACACATAAATAAACGTTCCTTTTCTTTCCTTTACTATCAGGAGTGCGAGTTTGCGACAAGACAAGCGATAGCATTTCGTTCAGCGGCCATGTTGAATATATACGCGGCAAAGATTTGAAAAATATTCGGCTTCGACTGTCCACACGATTCCAAATTCTTTGCGCATTCAAAACTTTCCACTCTGGAGAGCGGATCAAAAAGTTAGGAATCCGCAAAGGAAAACGACTAAAAGGTGCCGATTAAAAAATATCCGGATACGTGTGTACGGGGCCAAAGCATTGTGGAAACCATTTTAGATAATTTTGACAAATTTTAAGACATTCGGTCGTTGGTTGCCCCCATGTACTTTGCTGTTTATTTCCTTTAAAGGAGTTCCTATCCTGGAAGAAGACTTTCTTGAGGATGGATCAGGCTCACGTAAGTGTAGGAAATGAACGCCAAAATTGAAAACATATGAATACTCCATAAGTGAAAGTAAGAACTTTGGAGAGATTGGCTTACAAGTTTTTTGTCGCATATCTTCATTTGTCCTCGATCCTTGCATCTTTCGTTCGCTGGGAACATACAAGGTAGATTTGGTTAGGCAAAGAGAAATAAGAGAAAATTATTCGTTACCGAATTTACGGGTAGTAAACCAGTTTGCTAAACTGACGAACGTGTACTGCTTACTAGAAACTGTAAAACCAAGGCATTATTTCCAAATTGTGTTTTCTGAATCCTTTTTGAGGTGTTCGTTTGGTGGGAAACAAAGTAGATAAATACGTAAAATCAGGAAACGCAATGTTGTAAAGCGTCATGAATTCAAACTATCTGTAAACATTGTGCTGTATTGTATTGTTTCAAGCAACACCCCCGTCTCCGCCCCCGCCTCAGCCCAGTCCTCCGTCGTCATGTGGTGTTCGTCCGACTTCTGGTGCACGGATAGTTGGTGGCAAAGAAACAGAAAAGAACAGCATTCCGTGGCAGGCTATGTTGCGAACCGACTATGCACAATTCTGCGGCGGTTCGTTGATCCACCCTCAATGGGTACTGACGGCAGCTCATTGCATCGTGGGCGAGACGACCGGAAGCTTCAAAATCTGGTTGGTGTACAAGCTTCCACACCCTTCCCTTTAAGCCCGCCGCACACGGCGAGGAAAGAGGTGAGCAAACTGCTTCGTGGGGCGGTTTGCTCAGCCGTTTCCTCAGGTGTTCGGGGAAATTGTAAATTGTGGTGAGAAATTCGCCTCGCGAGGCCGTGAGGATAAAATCAAACATGTTTGATGTTGTTTTGCCTTGCGAGGGAAATTCCTCACTGTGTGCGGCCGTAGTGAGTTATCAATCAAGCATCCAATAAAAATACATGGCATACTCACGTGACTTCAGTGGTTTAAGATGGCGTCAGAGGAAGAAATTCCGACGCCACTGAAGTTACGTTAGAATGCCATGTATTTTTATTGGATCCTTGATTAAAAGAATGAAACCAAGCTCAGGTCGATTCTCACGATGGCCGCAAACAAAAATATCAAGCATATTTGATTTTATCCTCACGGCCTCGCGAGGCGAATCTCTCACCACAATTTCCCCGCACAACTGAGGAAACGACTGAACAAACCATCTCGCGAGGCAGTTTGCTCAGCTCTTTCCTCACCGTGTGCGGCGGGCTTTATGACTGATCATCTGTCGGAATGATAGGTCGGTCATAAGCCTCTTCTCCACCCCTTCCCCCCCCCCACCCTAAAAAAAAAAAAAGTAAATTTAATTAATAAAATAAAATAAAATAAAATAAACCGTACTTCAATAACGCCAGAGGTTTCCTTCAAGTTGTTTGTGTCGTAACTAGTCATTTTGGAACTTATGTTCATTTTACGGAATAAGTACCATCCAGACAAGGATTTTTCCGATTTTTATAAAGAATATGCGCAAATTGCAAATGTGTATGACATACTGATGAAGACAAAATCTTAGGACAGGTAAATCGACTAAATCGACTATCAACCCACACAGAAGCCGCTGAACAGGTCAAGCTGTTGAGCGCCATGAATCGAATCAAAGCTAATCAAAGTAGTTGATATTCATTTCAACCATATGAACAACTCAAAAATTCTTGTTTAGTTTATTTATTACCAAGTGGGACAGAAATGAGTTAAAACTGTATACCACCCTTTGCATAATGCTTCTTCCTGTGTGATTAAGATTTCACTTTTTGCGGTGATTCACAAAGTAGATGTTGTTGAAAAAATCCGTCCTCATAGGTAAAACCAATTTTACCTAGGTTAAATACGCTCTCAGCTGAATTGAAGAAACTTTTTTTGGTGCCTAAATGAAGCCTAGAGAAAAATTTGGGTCAGTTTTGGATAAGTTTTGGTTATTATATATGGATATCACTTGACCTATTGTACAAAAGTAAACAATGAAAAGAACTGTGTTGCCTTGAGCATGTTCATAGTTTTAGCGTTGTAGTGAAGACACGGGACTATAAATAGGGAGGGTCCAAGGTCGAGTACCGGTAAGTACAGAATACAGTTCTTTGTTCCCTTGTTATGTTGACTTAATGCAGAACTGTATGAATGCAGAAACCGGTAAGATGATGCGAATCATTAAGATGTGTTGGGATGGGTAAGACAGAGATGAAGGGAAAGAAAAAGTGTTTTCAGTCCTTTTTGGGGGGTTGATAGCTGCTTCAACTAGGTAGAGTGCACATTCAACCTACGTAAAATGAAGATCACCAATTTAATCGAGCATTACCGTAGAATAACGCCCTAGCACTAAGCCATTCACAGCGCTCGTTATAGAGGCAATAGGCTCTTGCCATTTAATAAAAATGAATAATTTTAGGTATCCAGCCTGTGAGTAATAGTTTTTTTTCTTTAATTGTCTTACAATGTTATTTGATCCTCAGGCTGGGCGCTCATCGCAGAGAGGTGAAGGAGGATACAACCCAAGAGTTTAACGTCATACAAATTGTAAAACACGAGAACTACAGCAGCCGTACTATGGAGAATGACATGGCACTGATCAAGCTTGACCGTCCTGCCATCCTTGGGCCTGGGGTGGGCCTAGTGTGTCTTGGAGATAACAAGTATCATCTGCCGCTTGATGATCTGACCAATCAGTGCCTGATAAGCGGTTGGGGAACACTTCGCTTCGGTGGGAGTCAACCTGATAAACTGCAAGAAGTCACGGTCCCTCTTGTGTCACCGTCGGAGTGTCAGAAGGCCTACGGCAATATGCATTCCTCTATGTTGTGCGCTGGTTTTAAGGAGGGTGGTATGGACACCTGCCAGGGCGACAGTGGCGGTCCTTTGGTGTGCCAGTACAGCGGTAAGCACTTCCTTGAGGGTGCAACAAGCTTTGGAAATGGATGCGCCGCACCCAATTCTTACGGGGTGTACTCCAAAGTGCGTTATCTGAGGAAATTCATTGATGATACCATTCAAGCTTAAGAAGGCAATGCAATTCTACGATGCAATCTTGAGATTCGTAGTGTAATGTGATTGAAAGCAGGAGCTGAATAAATTGAATCACGAGAACTCGTTTGTTTCGTTT
>NC_090874.1:74123241-74145741 GCF_036669935.1 Montipora foliosa | reverse complement strand
ACCTCCCTTCAATTTCTATCGATCACCCCCATTACGAAAATAACGGCTATCCAAGTTTAAAGAGCCATTCAGTTCAGTGCTTTATCGATTCACCTAACAAAGCTGCAACGATCAGTCAGAAATCTATGGGACTGCTGACGCAACCAGAAGCACGTGATCACGAGCGAACAACTTCAATATATTTCTGTCACGGCGTCTTGACAGATCGAGTGATTTTCGGACTGACTTTCTCGCGAAACCAGACCCGCCCAGCCGCACGTAATTTATTATGGTACCTGCAGGATTGAGAAAGGTCGCTTGTGCGACCCGAAATTCGGCAAAAGATATTTTGGTTTCAAAAAGGGTCACGGCACAGACCAAGAATAGGAGTTATGCACTCCTGATAATTGGCTGTTAACGCTGACAGGGATTTGCCCTTACGTTGGTTCGCAAGAAACCCCAACCCTTTTCCTTCACCGGGTAATCGCAAAGACGACTACGGAGTTGGACCACTATTTGGTGTGACGATCGTCTCGAACGAAATAGTTGGAACTGAGGGGATTTAGGACCGTGTTTACGTGAAACATCAAAAGATAAATTCCAAGCTTCTGCTTTTCATAAAAGCATGAAATAGGCCATTACCGAGTTCATGTCTGCTTCCCCTTCAAAGCCAGTCTAAGTGTGAAGTTTTTTTAAAAAAGAAAATTAGTTTTTATTCATATTTAAAGTAGAACTAATAACCATCACAAAACTTCGCACCTAGACTCGCTTGGAAGAGGAGGCAGACATGAACTCGGAAATGGCCTATTCCCTTATTGACTCGCTCCTTTGAGACGACGCTCGATCGGCTGGAGTTCAAAGACAAGAAACGAGCTAATAAGATACCCAGAAATTGGTGTACGGGTAACGGGTAGCGCCATGTATTTTTTTTTAATTTTGCGATGACGTCATTGATTCTACCCAGTAGACCCAGCCGTTTTTCCGGGGTAGATACCAGTTAACCCGTAGAAGAATAACGAGTAGCTACAGAGACATCACGGGGAAACGACGCTAAATCTCTCTAACAAGTTGACCACTTTTCACGCGGTACCAATGTTTGAAAGCTCTCAAATATTTCTTCAACTTCAACATATAAAATCAAGGCAATGTTGTTAGACAAGTGCTTATCGTTTCTTCCCGCTATGTACCTTCCTTTGAAGGAGTACACTGGTTTGATGAGGAAAATTCCCGTTTCTTGCTCCAGATTCTCAAAGCAAGCCGTCAGCTGTTCAGCGAGTCTTTCTCGTTCGCCAGCGTATCTGTCCATTTTGTCTCCCCAACGCTGGGCTCGTCTGTTTTGTAAAGCTTCCATCCTATCCAGAGTTGAAAACACTCTTTCATCGAGACTGCCGCCATGCTTCAAACTTTGTTCTGTGAAAAGTGCATTGAACCACAAGAGCAAAATGCGTGATTTCCTCGATATATTAATATTAAATGTTTACTATATCTATGAAAAAACGCCCCCCCCCCCCCCTCCCAAAAAAAAAAAAAAAATTAGAAAAAAAGGCCATCCAGAGAAAATACTAGTTACAGATATCTTGGGATACGTGAATTTGTGTCGACGTCCGCAGAGGCAAAAGAAATTTAAAGAGGCCTTCTACTTGAAGAGCCATTGCGGCATCATGTTGTCGCGTTCCTGTACGTTTAGCAACAGAACGGGAACGTCACTGGCGACGTCGCGCGCAGCAAAACTACCAATGAGAATTTAGAATAGAGAAGAAAAGAGTGGAGTCTATTCTATTCTGAATTCTCATTGGTGTTTTTTCTGCGCGCGCCGTCGACACTGACGTTCCCGTTCTGTTGCTAAATCAGCCTAACAAAGAAGCGGACGCCGAGGTTAACTCGAGTTTCTACAAATAAACTTAACGGAATCAAACCAAATTCCAGGGGAATTTCCTGCTCTTTCTCTCTGTGTCACTATTTTCTTTTGAGACATGCAGCAGCGTCATAAAACCCACAATAACGACACCCGGAACAGTTGAACACCAAAAGACGTTTAAGCTTTTAAAGAAAATCAATCAATCAATCATTACAAGTGAGGGGGGCCCCTTTCAACCACGATACTCACCGATATCTTTCATAGAACGATGGTGACTGTAACGTCTGACAATGTGGGCAAGTCTTTGTGCTGGTAAACTGACATAATTATCCATGTGCTCCAGTATCACTGAAAAACTGTCATCAGACAAACGCCTCTCATTTACAGCGCGTTTCAGAATCTTGGCGTTCCTTTCGGCATCAAGTCGAGTAAACATGATAGAGGAGCTTGTCCGCTAAAAGAAGAAATAAGACAAACGAAATGAAAAGATGATCATTTAATCAGAAATCGATCTTCGTTACAAATACAGCAGGTTTCGAAGACTCAGTTCATAAGAAAGACATGTATTAAAACTACTGATAGAAGCATGTTGAGATTTCTATCATTGCAGTAAGAAAGCTACTTGAGCGGTAACGAAGGGAAAGCCTGAAAATTTCAAGCTTTAACGGGATTTAAACCTCTTTCCTTTCGTTGCTGCTCAAATAACATTCACAGATTCTTAACAGGACACTGAGGTTTCCAATGAAGGTCGAAAGAAATTTCGCGATTTCATTAGCCTTGAATTACTAAACTTGGTGATTGCCTTTGCAAGCTCGCATTGTTATCAGCCAATCACAGGCAAGAGAAAAATCACTTGCGATTCCCTCCACACGTTTATTCATGGGATTTGATTGGTTCGTGGGCTCCTTTTAGCCTGTTGTGATAGGCCAATTGGGATTTTAAGCAAGGACAGCAGCGACGTCGACAAAAACGTCCCTTCACAAAGTAAAACTTAGCGCTATCATAAGTACTTCGCGATTCGTCCATCTTGCTCATGTTGTACAAAAACTATCTTATAACGGGATTTTTACGAATGGATTAAAGTAAAGTAAAGATAGAAAATGAAAGGTTCATTGTTGTGTGATCACGTTGTCGTCTAAACCTAAAGCTTGGTCATTTCACGTTGTTTTTGGAGTATGTCAAAGAAATGTTCTAAAATGCGTACCGCACCTGCAGCACAACTATTTTTCCCTCTTTTAATCAATGATATTCATGTTTTGAACGTTGCCGTTACCGTAGCTGTCGTAATTGCTTGAACTCCCTAATGTTAAAACTTTACAACAATGAATAGACCAATTTCGATATATTAAAATTCAGTTCTAAACAAATGGCATCATCTCGAGGCTCTGGGAAATAAACTCATACAAATCCTTCTATTTATTCCCCAGAGCCTCGACATGATGCCTTTTGTTTGGGACTGAATTTGAATTTATAGAAATTGGTCTATTGGCAACGACTTTAAAAAAAACCTCCAAGTGAAAGTGATCATAGCAGTTAATGAAGCAACTTTATAAGCAGTCGCAAAAGAAGCCTGAATAAATCCTGGATTGAATGGGACTTGATCTACCATCTGAGTTTTCTGTTTGATTAAATATCTAACAGAAAAATATATTTCAACTAATAATAATGACTTAGTAACCTTCTATAGAAAATGGACAGACAATTGTCCACTCTAATAGTAAATGTCATTGTAATTTACTTAATCATTAATTAATTATTATTGTAAAAACATAATTAACTGATTATTAAATGCTAACAACAGCAATTGCCCGGTTGTTTTAGCTACTCCCTACATGTTATTATTTAATGTTATTTTGTTGTATTTGTGATGAATGAAATTTAAAAAGTCTGAGTTACTAGGGAACTTAAGGAACAACTAACGGCGACGGCAACAAGAACGTCACAATTTTGCATATTTAGGGAGCAAAAACAACAGCTTCGCACACCCTTCTCGAGCATTTTTCACTTTTGCCCCTTTCTTTGCTGTCGCCTGCAAAACAACAACGTGATATAACCAGGTTTTATGATGGACGTCAGCGCTTGAAGATAAATTATCATTTTCTCCTCTAAATTAAGCGCCGTTCCGACCAGTGTCAAAAGGGAGATTTCAGCGGCCTTCACACGGCAAACTTAAGTTTGCAAAATCGTGTTGGCAAACTCAAGTTGGTGTGTGTGAAAGACACAACGACAGTTGTCAAACAAGTCGGCAAACTATTGGCGAGAATAGAGACAAGTTCTATTTGTCGCCAACAGTTTGCCAACGTGTTTGCCGACTGTTTTTGTGCCGTTCACACACACCAACTTGAGTTTGCAAACTCAAATTTGCCGTGTGAAGGCCGCTTAAGAAACCACGGCGGTTACCGAGACGAAAACGTCACTTCAAAATATAAGTTTGAGCTATTCTAAGTATTTTGTGATTAGTCCATCCTATAACGTCCTATAACTGGATTGGTACGGACGGATTTGAAGTAAAGAGTGAGACTGAAAGATTCACTGCAGTTTGTCCACATAGTCGTCAAAACCTTAAATTTGGTCATTTCAGGTAGTAGTTTTGACGAGTACGGGACAGAAATGTTCAAAAATGCGTGCCGCACGTGCAGCACCATCACTTTGGTTCTTTTAACCAATAATATTGCTGCTTTTTGGCGTTGTCGTTGCCGTAGCCGTCGTCGTTTCTTAAACTCCCTATTTTGGAGGAACTACCACACCCTTGTCACGTTAAAAAGGTTGAAATAGTCAAGAAGTGATTACTATAACGCGAGATGACTTTCTCGTTGCCGTCGTCGTTGCTTAAGTTCCCTATTTATGAAGACATACGAGAGCCGGTCAATTGCAATTTCGTCTTACATCCCGTAAGAGGGTAATGTGTTAAAAGGGAATGAATGAATGAATGAATAGAACTTCACATACTGCAGACGATGATGGTCTCGTGTTCCTGAGCTCTGCTATTTGGTTCCTGAGTTGTGTGATGGTATCCTGCATGTCTGTCATTACTGCAACATTTTGACTG
Source organism: Montipora foliosa (assembly GCF_036669935.1). Classification (NCBI taxonomy): domain Eukaryota; kingdom Metazoa; phylum Cnidaria; class Anthozoa; order Scleractinia; family Acroporidae; genus Montipora; species Montipora foliosa. The sequence continues at coordinate 74,140,855 of NC_090874.1, read as the reverse complement.
GTCTGTTCCTGATGAAACTTGGTTTCCTCGTCCAAGTGCTGCTGTAGTCGCTCGTAGCCTTCAGCTAAGTCGTTGTACTCCTTGAGTAATTTTACATAACTGGAATCCAGGGTGGCTGTATCGACGACATCATCCTTCTGAAAAGAAATAAGGCAGTCAGGTGGATTTGGCGATGCGATGTTATTGTTTTACCCTTCTGTTTTTTCTGTTTCTGTCGCATGTGATTTTCATACTTTTGTTCATTAAAATGAGCCAAATAGTCTAGCGTCAAGGTAAAGACCGAGTAACAATCAATGCACCTTTTGAGTGGGCACCCGATATTGTGCTACCTCCATAAGCAAAACTATTCGCCTACTTTTTAATACATCCCGAAAAACAGAAAAACCGCATTTCCCCTTCATCGAACCGGTTACCACATAGCACGCGAGAATAAAAATACGCGCGTTTCGTATTTTACAAATCACTCCACACGAGCGCCAGGTACGTACCTCATCATTTTCACGTAAGACTTCAGGAAGCTATGTATATCAATTTTGAAAAGGCGTGGCCCATCACTGTGATTTCGACAGAAGGTCACACTTATCTAGAGGACAATAAATACTACCTCACGGACAATTCAAGATAATTTCACACCTTCAAGCTCTTTGGTCTCCACTCTGGTCGAGTGCTGGGTTCTTGTAGCGTGTCTTGCGAGGTTGTCAGGCCCACACTATTCGTTTCAGTAGCAGTAGAGCGTGCCAAGTGTTGACTTGACAGAATACTTTCCAGCTGATTTAAAATCTAATAAAACATTAAATTATGACAAACTTAGTCATGAAACGCAGTACAGGGTTATCATCCCAAACCTAATCAAGAAGACATAGTATTTAACGCGATCCATTGTCTCTCTTATTCAAATTTACTTTCGTTTACATGGGAAAAAAAAGGACCAAAATAGACCCTTTTCGTGCTATCAAGGGTGGACTGGAACGAGCATGCGCATGACACTTTGAGGAGATTCCCCACATCAGCCTGCATTTGTGGCTTGTTCCAGTCCAACCGTGAGAATATGAAATGGGCCTTCCACCACTGCACTTGGTCTTGCTTTGAAAACAGAAGGGCTCTTTCTTTGGCATTATGGCAAGACAACTAATCAAATGAATAGCAATTGTACCCTTCTAAATGTCCTGGTACAAATTCTTTCATAATAAGACACACTTTTCTCAAAGTTGCACTGAAACCAATATAAAATGAGGTCTGATTGGGCAACGGAGGATTTTTCAAGAGTCCAGCCCCATAAAATCATCGCTTAAGTCAAACCGTGACAATACGAACAACATCTCCTGTTTTGCGTTTGAACCCTATCACTTTTTTTTTTTTTTTTTTTTTTTTTAATTTCCTCCATTTATTTATTTTACATTTACATTGTACTACAATATTTGAAGATGACGATGCTATTTGCGAAATTAAATAACAGGTTTCAAGAATAAATGGAGAGGGCAAGATATAGTTAAACTAATTACATGCCCTTTGATTAAATTACAGTTTTATTTAGGTTAAAAGAGAAAAAAGAGAAGTATTAACACTATTACTATAAAAAACTATGAAAAATATATAAAGAGAGGAAAAGATATATACACACACACACACACACATATATATATATAATATATATATATATATATATGCAACATTGGAGAGTCGGCGTGACGATGATTAATACTGAGCAAGATAATAGTTGAAAAGTGCTCTTTTGAACGATTTTTTAGTTGTCTTTTCACGTATAGATAAGGGAATATCATTCCAATAGTAACATCCTATAACTGTTGGGCAGAATTTGCGTATATTTATTCTAAAGCTACTAGGATTTAGGTATTGCAGGGATGCACTTCTTGTATCATAATTATATTGCTCAGATACAAAGGCCAACGTGAAATTAGATGGCTTTTTATCTACTAAGTGATCATAAATCAGTTGGCAGGTATTTAGCTTAACAATGTCAGGGAGCTTAATGAGACCAAGGTTTACATAATGAGGCGTAATATGATCTCGAAGTGGAACATTATTAATAACTCTTACAGCTTGGTTTTGCAGCTTTACCAATTGTGATACTGGAGCTTCGTAATTATTACCCCACAGAATGCAGCCGTAGTTTAAATAGGGGTAGACAAGTGCGTAGTAGATACTTATCAAAGACTGCTTTGTTACATGTCGTTTCAGCTTTGCGATGATATTTACACTTTTGCTGATTTTACTACTAATATGGTCAATGTGATCTTTCCAAGACAAAAAGCAATCAAGAACTAATCCTAAGCATTTAATGTTGTACGACTGCTCAAGATATTGGTCGGCAATTTTTAGAGGAGGGTGTAAGTTAGAATTAACTTTTTGTCTCGGTTGGAAAACTAAGTATTTTGTTTTACTTAAATTCAAAGTTAATCTGTTAGAACAAAGCCATTCATAAATTGCTGGCAATTCAGAATTTATTAACTGTAGCAATAACTCTAGTTCCTTACCAGCCACAGTCAGCGAAGTATCATCGGCAAATAGTCTTATGGAAAAGTAGTTAGTTGCATTAATAATATCATTTATATAAACTAGAAAAAGAACCGGACCTAAGATCGACCCTTGGGGTACTCCTGAGTTTATTTCTAGGAAGTCAGATTCAACGCCACTAACAAACACTTTTTGCTTCCTTTTGTTTAGGTAAGATCTAAACCACTTGTTTTCAATGTCTCGTATACTATAAACGTCAAGTTTTGATAATAGGATAAAATGGTTGACCGTATCGAATGCTTTACTTAGGTCTAGAAATATGGAAATGGCATGATTTCCTTCGTCAAGGGCTTTTGTTATTTCATCTATAAGGTCTACCAAGCAGTCAACCGTGCTCATGCCAGATCTAAAGCCATATTGATTTGGTACCAAAATATCTTCATAGGTGAGATAAAATGATAATTGGTTAAGAACGCATCTCTCAAAGATTTTACTTAGTGCTGAAAGGACTGATATGGGACGATAGTTATTGCATGAAGAACGAGAGCCTTGTTTAAAGATTGGTATAACTTTGGCAATTTTCAAGTTATCAGGAAATATGCTATGTTTAAGTGACAAATTTATGATATGTGTCAGCGGTCGAAATATTTCAAGTGCAGCAGAGGATAATAAGAGCGGATGTACGTTATCATAGCCAAAAGATTTCTTTGTGTCAATACTTTCTAATAGTAACCCTATCACTTCCCACTTATATCTTTGCTGGAGATATGAAGATAACTCTGTCTCACCTGAGATATGCTGTTGCGTATTTCCGGCATGCTCTCTATGATTTGCATGGTGTCTTCCTGGCAATGAATGATTAAAAAGCATTTCACGACCTGATTCAACACAGTTATCACAAAAGTGTTAAGCACTGCTCAGCCCTTTATCACCAATCCAAGCTTTCTGCCTGTGATCAGTTCAAGTCTTCTAGTTGAAGCTACAAGTATGTAGTACACTGTTCAATTGATGAACGTTTTTACCCGAGCAAACTAACCAATCACCTTAACGCGAATTTTATATTTCTCTTATTTGTTACGTTGGCGCGGGTTTCTTGCAATAGAAGTAAATAACTATCTTACGTTATATTCGCCTATTTGTTTTACATTTCAGCTGACACACCCCCTTCGCGCATGCAACAAGATTCAGCGATTAGCAAACGTCCAGACAGTCGAAAAGGGGAACGATCCTCTATTTCTTCAAATCTAACCTTGTTAAGAATAATCGGTTTGATAGTCTTAACCAGACTGGCTTCTATTTCTAGCCCTTCTCTCACAAGCCACTGCACCATGGTTTCCGTGAACTGCATCACTGCATCATATGTTTTAAGCGTCTCCTGGGCTACGGGATGGTCGCTTAAAGCAGAGTTTATGAGTCGTCTGCGAGCGTTGGCACTCATCACTGGTCGTTTCTCCACTGGTGGGGAGAGCATTACTGTCTTGCTCTCTGGTTCTTCACTCTGTTTAGCAAACAAAAATAAAGCAGTAAACACATCAGTTTAGGTATGATACTGTAACGATCTTTACTCCGGTACAAGTGTATTCCGGTTCTCTTTAATGGCTCTGCATTCAATTACATTTCTGTGCTCCGCCTGTTACGGTTAACTCTTTTATAACTTTCGCTTTCTTTAGACTGAGTTCTACTTCACCATTTGTCACTATTCGAGTGAAGTAACGTGACAGCTAAGTGAAGTCACGCGAGGGCGCAACCCTGGGAGATCAAACCACCATGTGAAGGATAAGTAAGAACAACTTTTGCTGTTATTGTTGTAAAACAAATACCAAAGTAATTACTTCGACCAATCACAGCAGGTGCAAACATCGCAAAGAACCAATCCAATTCGTAGAAATTCCTATATTTTTATTCTAGTTCAGCCGCGCAAATCGGCAACCAATGACATCAACTGCCAAAAAAGAACTTTATTAACCCGACTTGCATGAGCAGAGTTAGCTACTGCATTTATAAACAACCATTTTATTGGAAGTTACATTCTTTAGGGCTATAAGGCAAGAATTAACGTCCTTGTAACATTTAACGTTTCCCATTGAAAATGCAAATTCTCTGCATTGAATTCTCTCTCAATGTTTTTGCACAGTTATGTGCTTAGTTACCTGGCCGTTAAATAAAAGCGAGGCTGGAGTTGACCTTCTGATGATACAGACTTTCCTGCTTTTATTATGCTAACGATGTTGTTCTCATGCTAATTAGTTGGGTAAACTCCAGCCTCACTTACCCAATTAGTCGGGTAAACTCCAGCCTCACTTTCATTCATAGGCCGCGTAACTAAGCACACAACTTTAAAATAATCAACTTAGCCATCGAGGTAAGTGCACTACTCACACTAGAAAACAGAAGACGAATGAATGAGTTATTTTCAATCTAAAGAAACTGGTGCTGCAGCGGTGGGAAATGAAAAACGAAAATTTACTTTATCAAAAAAAGTCGATAAAGTTAATTAACCACAGTGAACTATAATTGTGAACCGACGTTTCGAGCGTCAGCCCTACGTCAGAGAGAAACCGGAAAAAAATTGGTGCACGACGGTGTGGAAACGTTACATTGCCGGAATTAAAAACATAAAGAATTATTGCGATGGACAAAGCTAACGTGTACCAGCGTACAGGTTAGCCTTGTCCATCTTTTTATCAATTGTGTTAAACACACGTGTCGTCTGTTACCTGTTCCGTTTCGAGTTTTGGTACTGCAGTTGTCACCACAGAGCTTGGTCTTGAATCAAACTTCATACTTGAAGGAGCCCCTTCAAAGCCACTGTCTCGCGGGCTCAGGGCCATGTCCACTACTTGCTCAGATTCAGTTCCCGTGTCCACTAACTGAGCTGATGATTGGCGGGATGATTGGGTACCAACTGACTGTCTCTTGGAATCACCCGCAGCCTAACAACAGAAAACAATAAATAATACGTTATGAATAAAAATGCAATACCAACACCTTTCTGTTCAAACAAGGAGTTGAAGGGCAACGAAAACTGGCAGATAACTCAACTCAGAGGTGTAAATCGTATAAAACGGTGTCTACGTCATATGGAGTCATCCTCGTTTGTATTTATCTTGTAAAACGGCAAAATGATCGTCATTGGCAAAGCAAAGGACGAAAGAAATAGCTTGACTGGTTTAACGAAAAATATCTAAACCTAAAGACCACTTTCGAGTTTAGCATCATTTTTTATGGGAATCAATATGCAAATACGAGTTTATACTCACAGTAACAGTGAAACTAATATCTCTAACAAAAATCTCAATCTTGGGACGACAATCTTTGAGAAAGACGATGAGTTAGATTCGACAGTAGTGAGTGGTTTGCTATTCCACTGAACTTCGTGAATGATACGGTATTAGGTGATGCTTCGTGAGAGACAAAAGAAGAAGAAAAGAAGTGCGAAGTCAAAATCGAAAGCTAAGAAGAGAAACTGAAGCTGTGGACAGAAAAGAAGGCGTGCAATAGTTCACAACTCAAGGATCACGTTGGAGAAAAAGGACGACCGGTGGGCTCAGTTGGTTGAGAAGTGGACGACTGTTCGGGAGGTCATGGGATCAAAACTTCGGCCGGACCAAAACTCATCATCATCATCATCATCTTTCTTGCCAGGATGGCATGGAGCCCACCATTCGAACCGTGCCCCCCCAGTCCCCACGGTCTCGGGCGAAGCTGGGGGCAACACTCAGGGTCTTAAAATACCTAAGGGGAAAGTGCTGCCTAGTCTTCTCGGATCACGTTATTTAAGTCTCAAGGTCATTAAGCCGAGCAAGAGTGCTCTACTAATTGGGGAGGCTACAAATCAACAGAAATCAGAACAAACCAAATCAAGGGTTGGTTTTTGTAGAGAGGGGAAAACCGAAGTACCCGGAGAAAAACCTCTCGGGGCAGAGTAGAGAACCAACAAACTCAACCCACATATGGTGTCGTATCCGGGGATCGATCCCAAGCCACATTGGTGAAAAGGCGAGTGCTCTCCGGCACCACTACGCCAAGCCTGGTTCCCTAAGAACGCTTAAGGACAATAAACCGTAGACGCCGTCTCACAACCCCCAAATGTTCATAACCCTGTGGGACGTAAAAGCACCCACATATTATTCGAAAAGAGCAGGGCATGGAGTTCCCGGTGTTGTGGTCTTTCCTCTGTGGTATATCATGGTTGGGAGGGTAATTACCCTCGGAGACATCAGCTACACAAAGATATTCTAAAATCCGTGGGTTAAGAAAGATGTAAAGATGAAAGAAAGCAGACGAGAAGCCCACGAGAGGGCGTGCCAGAGAAGACACTAGGGATTTTACGATTGACGACGCGGTCGTCAACGAGAACGCCTCGAAACAGCAATATCATTGGTTAAAAGAGAAAAAGTAATCGTGCTGCACGCGTGGCACGCATTTTAGCACAAATTCGTGCGGTTCTCTGCACAACAACGACCTGAAATCACCAAATTTCTGGTTTTGACGATAACGCGAGCATTTAAATGTGAATCTTTCATTGTCCATGTTTACTCCCAAACCGCTCGTGCCAATTTATTTCTAGGACACTTCACCCACATTGTACGACGCGAACGAGATGACCTAACGGCGAGAAACTTACGATAGTGCAAAGTTATATTTTGAGGTGACGTTTTCATCAACGTCGCCGTCGTAGATCGTAAAGTCCCTACTCCCAGACCAACAACACGTCGCATTTAATTTGCATTTTATGTAGACGCTGCTGTCGCACAAAAGCTGGGGGTTTCCGCACATAATAGAGCCTGTTAATTCTAAACCATCCCACAAAATCAAGTCGTCATTGTTTAACGATGACCGTACGATACATTAAATAACTTGTAACAAAACTTCAAACCGCAGCGTTACCTCTCCATGATCTGTGGCCAAGGATATAGAAGTCATGGTTTCTTCCTCTCGCATATTTGACAATGATTTGCTTGTTAAAGTTTCTTTCTCTTTCCTGTCAAATAACGAACCGCTTGTCATAGTTTCCTCTTCGTGCCTGTCGTACAATGACAAAGTCGTCATTGTCTCCTCCGCTTGCTTGTTACGTAAGGCCTTCTCCTTTGCTTGCCTCTGCAGATAGAATCATTTTGGCAAAATAAGCTAAGGATCTTAGAACTAAGCTTCCTACGCAAACAAGAAGCCTACAATCCAAGACAAAGCGCTTGAGACACAAAAACGTTTCTAAATTTAGTGTGTGGCATAGAATGTGCTTCGAGTGAAAAATGGCAGACGACTTTAGCCTCCCACCATTCTCTCCCCTACATGTTTCCTCTTAAGTACTGATACGTTGATTTTGTAGGCGTTTGGGCGACTAGAGTTCATTCAAGACCAGCACAAACTTCGGCAGGGATTCGTGGGAATGGGAAGCCGAAAAAAAAAGGTGAACCAAGAAAATTTTGCGTGTGATATTGTCCCTTTTTAATTTGTATTGAGATAACATCCGCTTAATGACCTCGTGAGGTTATGCATTATGTAATAAATAAAATGAAAGCATTAAATAAGGTGACTGTCACCGATCCTTTGTGCCGGAAACAATATTTTTTAACTTGCTAAATCCTTTCTCCTCTGCTTTTAATGCCATGTGTTTGCACAATGATATCACACAGTGGTTCCAGATCTTAACTTGTAAGGGCAATCGCTGTTGCCAACCATGGCTACTTTGTAAGATCAGGATGAAAGCGTTCTCCGTGAAACTTTTAGGCTTCGTCGTTTAACCTCGGTATATATTTTGAGACTATCGAAGAAATTTAGGGGCTGCAGCTAACACATCCATCCCCGGAACAATTTCATTCTCGTCGCAACGAGCTTTTTAAAACATGACCGCAAGTACGAGAAAAACGAGTGATCCACTTACCATTTCTTCTTGCTCCGAAAGTACCTCTTCCTGGAAAAAAAACGGTGCACATTTGATAAAAATACTTTAAGAAATGTTCAAAGTTATACAGACGAGCAGTACCCCCTAGCAACTGGAGAGACTACATGTCAACTTGACCCGGATCAAATCAAATTAAATATTGCTTTCTTCAGAGGAGGACATCGGATTACCCGGACAAAAACATTTCGGAGCGAAGCAGAGGACCAACCGAATCAACCCACATATGACGCTGTGTTTGGGAATCGAACCCGGGTCACTCTGGTGGGAGGCGAGTGCTCTTTCCACTGCACCAACTATTTTGTGCAGTACGCCTTGGGGGAGGGGTAGAAAGTTATTAGGGAGCTTAAGCAACGACAACGGCGACGGCAACAAGAACGTCACAAATTTGCATATTTAGTTGGCAAAAACAATAGCTTTGCACGCCCTGCACGTGCGTTTTTCACTTTTGTCCATTTATTTGCCGTCATCAGCAAAACAACAACGTGAAATAGCCAAATTTGTGGCACTTGAGGATAAATTTTAATTTTCTCCCCTAAATTAAGTGCCGTTCAGACGAGTGTCATTTTTGAGATACTACCACTCCGTTGTCATATTAAAAAGGCTGAAATAGTCACGAAGTAATTACAATAATGCGAATTTATATTTTGAAATGACGTTTTCGTCGCCGTTGCCGTCGCCGTTGTCGTTGCTTAAGCTCCCTTTTGACACATGAAAATGCCCAGGGCCCCGTTGTTCAAAAGCCGATTAATGCTAATCCCAGATTAAAAATTAACCAAGGAGTTTATTTCTCTACTGCCAAATGCTGCTCAACGCTGATATTCGGCAAAGTTTTACATTAGAAGAAGTTAACCGTAAAAAACAAAAATAAGCAAAAGAAACTTTCATCAAAAAGTTGAAAACATGAAACAAAAGTTTACACTAATCCAGGATTAAGTTAACCGGCCTTCGAACAACCGGGCCCAGGCCATTATTACATGTCGTAATAATTATTACGAGTGGGGTTGGAACCAAGGCAATCCCTGCACGCCAAACCACTGGGCCAAGAATGAGAATCCACTGGTTCAATTCGAATGTCTGTGATGTTGGTGATTACCCAACGTCATAAATTTAGGCTAAAGACAAAGAAATACTTCAAACGAACCCTGAAACATATGTGTACACGAGCAATACCATCTTTCCACAAAAACCAGTTTGCGAGAAACGATAGCGATGAAGTGTATTTAACTTGAATTAGCAATGAAGAATTAGTTTTCTGTGGAATGAACTGGATTGGGTTATTTAATACCTACCAATTGCAAAACAGCCTCTTCTGCCTAAAGAAAAAAAAATGGTTGGCAATCAATAGAGTAAAAATAATTAACAAACAAATTTACTAATACAAAATTGACTCTAAATATGGCTTCCACACAGGCTAGCCAAATGCCAGTCACCTAGGAAAGTCCTTTTTCAGGACTCACCCGGAGGATTCATTTCCTCAACCCATTCCTCAATATAAGAGAGAATACCTCCACATTCGCTCACGAAACGTATCGGGGATGAGCGGGACGGGACGGGACGGGACGGGAGTAGCTGTTTTGATATCGTTGAAAAAACAAATCGTAACACATTCACTCACTTTGGAATTTAGCTTAGACTCGAGCAGTTTTTGTTGTTAAGACAATTGCTCAGCCACACGAATAAAATCCTAAAACATTCCCACCTCAAAATAACAGTTCACAAAGAAATTTTGAGTAGTAAAGCAGTTTGCGAAGAAAAATCACGTTGCTTTTGCCCACTTGACAAAACTTGTGCAGCACAAAAATGAAAAACTTCGCGCATGAAATAGCAACGATGCTTTGCTTTTGGTTATTAACAAAGCAAAAATCTTACAGTCTTTGTTTTTTGTTTCTCAACTCTTACGAATTGCAGTTAACCATGCCATACCTCTTTTTCCGCCTGTTCCTGGAGAATAAAAAAAATTACATGGGTTACTAAAATAAGAAGGCAAAACTCGTTCAGATGATGGCTTTAGCTAGACTACGCCTTTCATTGTTTCTGGAAATGATTCAGGTTTTGGTAAAGCTGCCGTTTTGCCAACAGCAATCCCAAACTAGCTTGATATCGAATAAACAATAACTCTTATGTGAATAAATGTTAAAATATAACTAGACAACTAGACTTGACGAAAAATTAATAATAAAAAATGAAAAAATGAAAAAGAAAACTCACCTTTAATTTCTCGGCTTCCCTAAGTTTGCTGCTCATTGCTTCTTTCTCCTGTTGTTTTGGAAGTAAGAATCAACGACGGTAAATTGAATCAACCTACAGTGCATCTGAGCCGAGTGCTTCATGAAAATTGATATCATAAGAACGAGTTCTGTGCATTTTTGTCGTTTGTTCCTTTGGTCCATTTAGGAACACAAAAACAAAGTACACAACTGAACTTTTGTTCCTTCCAAAAGCGTCTTCTATTAAACCAAACTTGCTTAATAATAGAACGATTTTCAATTGAGTGTCGTAAAACCAAAACCAAAGTAATTACTTTAGCCAATCAGAAAGGACAGAGAAAATCTGGTAAACCGATCAAAACTCGAAGTAATTACACATAGCCGACACAAAGCGCGAGAAAATGTGCACGCGCGAGCCACGATTGGTTTTGGTTTCACTTCTGATTGGTTGAAAAAGTGGCACGAGAACTTTGAACCAATCACTGAGTGAACTAATCATAAACCAAAGCAATTTGCTAATTACTTTCGACACTCAATTGAAACCACTCTATTATTAATACTTATAATAATATGGATTGGGGACCAACATTCCTCATTGTTATAAATTCTAATATTTTGACAACATATCACCCAAAAATCCATACATTTAGCAGGCATGTACTAAAACTAGGAACGCCGGAACACCGGAGCACCGGAGCACCGGAACACTCCGGAACACTCCAGAACACCCTGGAAGTAACCCAAAACCCTCAATCTGGCTAACCCTAGGCCTTAAGTTCGTTTTTAGGCCTAGGGTTAGCCAAATTGAGGGTTTTGGGTTACTTCCAGGGTGTTCCAGAGTGTTACGGTGTTCCTGGTTTTAGTACATGTACATGCCCATTTAGCAAATCAGATACAATGTTCCTGCAGGATCTTCATGAGAACTGCAAGGGCCCACCTGCAACTCTCTCACAGTTGTACAGCGTACAACTGTAAAGTGTATTGCAGACTGTTATAACATTTGCTTACTTGTTGAAAACTCTTATAAAATTCCTCATTTTCCTTCTTCATGGCATTCATTTTCATGATGTACTGCAAAAGGGAAAGTAATAACATTACAAATCACTGAATTTGCTTCCATGAGTGTCTCTTTAGACAAATAAGATCGTTTTAGGGTTGTCACTTTGAACATGTACACATAATAATTATTTTTATCATGTTTACATGGACAGCAAATAGAAAGAATTGTTGATGTCTGAATCTGTCGATAAACACAAGTTGCTCCCTTTAGCACAAGATCCTGTGTCCAATTAGTTTTCAAGAGCCACAATGAAATAAGGAAAAAGCTGGCAAGGAACCTCAGTAGGTGAAACATCAGATGCAAGGGAAGTCGAGGATTCAACTCAGTCCCAACAGTCATAAAAGAGCTGTCTTTGTCAACAGTTTTGAATCTTCTCAGATTATGTTAAAAAGATTAACAAAAAGATAAGACAAAGCATAGGTGTTCATAAAACGCTGTGAGACATCTAAGAACCTTCCCGGCATTTAGGGGATGTGTTCTACCCAGCATACATGTATTTGGCCCACTTGGTACGATATCTCAAAAAGGTTTGTACTATGTCACATGAGGAAAAGCAGACACAAGGCAGTCAAGCAGGATTACTAGGTGCTGGACAGCCAATAGAGGTATACCTTGTTCTTCAATTCTGCAAGTTCTAACTCCAAGTTTCTCTGTCTGTCCTGAGCCTTAAAAAAAAAAATAGAATGTGTCTGTCATAGAATATCATCTTCAGTAGTTCATGGGTGATGAAATTCCTACTCTCTCCACAGTTTTCTTACAGTAGCATGCACAAAGAATTTTAGACGGTGAAAGTGTACACATTTACCTTTGCTCTGTAGTCTTCTAGCTTCTCAACAAGTTCTTCCTTAGACAAAGTTTCCTACAAATTAACAAAACAACAACACAAACTGTATGCTTTGGGCAGACGTTCTGACTTGTCTAATCAACACATACAATCTCAAAAAAGATCACTGTTTACTCCAAAAATTCCAACTGGTAAGTAAGACTAATGCCCCGATTCACACCAAACCCTAACCGTGTTTTAAACATGATTGTTTAGTTAAACACAGTTTTAAAGTGTCTTGTTCTTAAACCATGTATACTGATTTCTGTCGACTACAAATTTAGCACAGATAAAACCATGTATTGAAACTCACCTGAATCCCTTGTAAAAGCTGGTCCTTTATTATTTTTTCTGTGACTGATTTTCATTTTGATAAACCCAGTTTAATTAAACGTGTCTTGTTGGTGTGAATGGGGTATAGACACATTTCCAAAGATGTACTTACCAATTCACTATCTTCGTGTTCTTCTTCAGGCACAACATGTAGAATGGATGGTTTTCTGTCTGCTGCATAGCCCTGTACATTAGTTTCAAGGTCACTCAAATCCTCTGTCTCACTCTGAATGCCAACATCAACCATTTCTACAGATGTTACCACTAATAATGATAAAATAAGACACCAAAGATCAATCACTGGAAGAGATTTTATTGATTGGAACTGAAAACTCTTGGTTAGCATTTCAAATGCTCTAGTGTAAGGAGCATGCCTTACTGTCCCTATTAATCACATGATACAGGAAAACAAGGAATGTGTTAAAAGAACCCATTTTGTTATCCTTAACTTTTCTCTAGTTTTTGCAGAACTGAGGTAAAATTATTCCTGTTTATCATCAGTGGTTGTTTCATGGTACTTTAACAACTGGTGTGCAATTAGGTAATTAAGTATGGCCCTTCACATTAAAACTAAGTGCATTAGCTAAACACTGTCTTTGTGCACCTTGAATCGCCGCAGGGGGTGGTTGTGATACAGCAGCTTGATTGTTCACTGAACTACCCTCTCCTCCCACAGACTTCTCAAATGGCTCCACAACAGCCTGGGGTTTGTCAGTAGGAGACTTGGATTTTGCAGTTTTTTCAGGGGTCCCTTTTAAGGACTTCTCCCTCTTGCTCTTGTCAGATTTAGAGCCTTTGCTGGAGGCTGACTTTCCTGCCAAGCTGTCATTGGTGTTCTCCTTGGTTACGTCAACAGCAGGTGATGTCTGTGAAGGTGTGGTGGATTTATTGAGTGGAGTTGATGCGCTGTCGCTGAGTTCTGAGCTTGAACCTGCATCACTCTGTAGAGTGCAAAAGATAATTATTACAGACTGAGAGCAAAATGTAAATGAATACAACCACAAAATGCTATTATTTTCAGGTTAGTACAACCTCTCAGCTGTTGTAGTTGTTCTCTTTAAAATAAAAAACCTTTAGATGGACATGGAGAATTCAGAGTGTCCTCCTTGTGGTTGGATTTGCATGCGTTGGATCATTGTTCTGTCAGTTAAGTCACTCAATTTCAATTACTGAATTACCTACTCACCTTTTCACGGTTTTCATTTAAGTGCCTATCACCGCAACAAACTTTTCTTTATTTATTTATTCTCATCCCAAATACATCATGTTGTTTTTAGAACCTATTGATTGAAATTTCACTTTTTTATTAGGTCACAAATTAATTTGCATCGCTGTTTTCAAAGAACTATCTCAACGCAAAGCAGTCTGTGATGTCAACCCATTATCTGAAACATTCCCCTTCATTGCTTGGTTATGGATCAGGGTATGAAAACTTTTTCTGTCTTTCAAAGACGATAAACAAGTGAAATTTCAATTGAAAGGTTCTAAAAACAACATGACGTATTTGGGACGATTTCAGGTAATAAAGAAGTGGAAAGTTTTTTGAGGTGATAGCCCCTTTAAGTTTGTGGAGTCCTTATTTTACATCAGCCAATCAACTCTTAATTCGATAACCATGGTTACAATCACAGTTGCAGAGCTGACGCAGACAATTACCGGCATGTCCAGAAATGCACATAATTGGATACACACCCATATTTGAAATCTAGTGCAAGGTGTCATTTAATTAAAAAATCTAAGCATTCCAAACAACAAGGTGTAAGTGTTAAGGTTAGGGTTACTTTTAGGTTAGAACAAATTCAGCTGTTTATCTTCCCTTGAGGAGCTCGCGGAGGTACAATGTACGTGTACATGTAATCTACAAAGACACAACTTAGTGATGTTAGAGTTGGGGAGAAGAGCAAGGGTACATTTCGTGACACTTGTCAAAATCAGTGTGGATCTACATGTAATTATATGACTGTATTGGACAACTGCACATCAAACCTAAAATTAAAAATTAAAGAGGCGCACACCCTTTTTTTACTTGCTTGATATGTGTTTCAGTGTGACAATAGTAATTAAATTTTGTTGTTGCTTGCCACTCATAAAGTGGCCATCAATCCCTGATTCCCCACCAACCATATAGACAATAGCTTGTTCAACCCCAAGGGATGTGCAATACTAGAAGTGCGCAACAATAGACTACTGTCAATTTCTTCTTTAAAGTAACAGCTTAAAGAAAAATAACTAAAGGTAAATTAGAATAATCATGATACTAGAATGGCAAAAGAAAACATTTCCTGTTTTCTTCTTACCAAGGTTCTTCCTTTATTTAATAATCTGACAGCCTGAGCTGAAGACTTGAGAGATAAATTCCGGGGTGATTCCCCAACATCAGAGCCCTCAGGTGAAAAAAGACTGTTACGCTTGCTGCTTCCGGAATCAGCTGCAGCTGTAGAATTACGCTTGCTTGAATCTGACAACTCTGCTTTAAGCTCTTCACTTTTTCTTCTTGCCTGTGAAGGGAAAATTAATTTAGTATGTAACTTAAAACTTAAATGGTGCTGCAATAATTAAAAGATATGTGACCTTTAGAAAGATCAGGGAATTATCAACAAGAAAACAATGCTCAAGTTGGTTGGCAAAGTAACCAAGCTTGAGATTGGTTCTAAAAAGAAAAAACCTCCCCACCATTGGGGTTCAGTTGAATTTCAGGCCGCAGAAAGGTCTCCTTGATGCCAATTAAATTCTTAAGCCATCTACTGGTGCTAAGTGACATCTCTGAAGGAATATACACATAACTGTTTTACTTTGACCTTATCACGTTAGGAAAGCAGTGCACTTGGTTTGAAAGAAGCATTCTCTTTTGTTCATGCATTATACAAAAGGAAATGGAATGAATTATAGACGGTCAAATTTATTTATTTGGGTTATTTTGTCAAATCTCAGGACCTCTTCCTGTCTCTACCTCTGAGTCAGCAATGAACCGACAGAATGGACAGTTTATTCCAGTTCCCAGTGGTTCAAAGGGCAGGTAATACTATTCATTGGATCAGTGACTCACTTGATTGTCGCAGCCTTTATTTCAAGGATAGCAATAACAATATTTATTATACATGTATCTCCCACTTAGTATGCGCATTGTGATTGGTCAATTTTGCGGGGCCGTATTCTACAGTACAGCCTACTGCCCGCAGCTAGTTTTCTTTCCTGTGCACTGGATACACCTCAGAGATAATTATAATAAATATCTTACTAACCGTGTTTTCTTGGTCCATACTGTAAGTTACGGATCCTGGTTTTTTTTCCTGTTGATTTATGGCCTGTGCGCTTTGTGCCACACATTAACGGGAAAAAAGTTGGTCCGTAACTTACAGTACAGACCTCGAACTCGCTTAGTAAGAGGTATTTATCCAGAAGTTTGAGAAATACAGCCCTTCAACTTATTGTTTTACCAGATGTTGTCAATGACACTTTAATTACTTCAACTGAGTTTAAATATGAGATGCAAGGTACAAAATTAGTCAAAACTCACTTACCACATCCAAAGCTTTCTGCATTCTGTTTAATTCCACCTTGTGGTCATCTCTCAGCTGAGTTAATTCTCTTTGATGGCTTCCAACAAGTTCCTTGACTTGTTCATCATAGTGTTGTTTTAATTCTAGAAGGCCATATTTAATTAAAATGATCAGACAAATAGAGTGAGTTTCAATCAAGTGTTGTAAAACCAAAACCAAAGTAATTACTTTGCCCAATCAAAAAGGACGGAGACAATCCAGTAACCAATCAAAACTCGAGATAATTACATGTAGCCGACACGAAGTGCTGGAAAATGTGCAAGCATGAGCCAAGATTGGTTTTGGTTTCACCTCTGAGTGGTTAAAAAAGCGGCACAAGAACTTTGAACCAATTACTGAGTGAAGTAATCATAAACCAGAGCAATTCCATAATTACTTTGGACACTCAATTGAAAACCCCTCTATTCAAACATGACTTGTTTTCAGTCACTTTGCAAAATAACATTAGGCAAGACATGCTCTATACAGACATCCCAAAGAGGCTTTTGGTGAAATTATTACGGACACTTAACATTATTAATTAATAGACTGAGGTAAAAGAAAAAGAACAAATGCAAATAAGACTATTTAATATATGGCAAGCAATTCTCAGGCTATATGGAGCGCTCTGATTGGTTAGTTTTCGGTTGGGATTTTACAGTGCCCAATTCATTACCATGGAAAAGGTCCATTTCCATCCTCATTCTCTCTCAGGACTGGTAAATTCAAGTTGAACAAAACACAAAAAGTTCAGGATGGAATTTCATTTTTTCACCGGAACAGTACAAATTATAATAGCACACAGGATTTAGTTTTACATGTACAATGTAAAAGGTTTCCGTTCAAAGTGTGCTGATAGAATCTGACAAAGATTATGAACATTCACCAATTGCAAGCTTGAAGAAACAATGCCATATGATAAACTTACATGTACCAGCATCACTTGCTTGGGACAACAGTTGTATACTGGGGAATATATTGGCCCCTGGTCGTTTTTGCTACGGACTTCGAGCTGCCACGACCTTGGGCCAATATTCCGCAATACAGCTCTTGCGCTCGGTTAGTAAGAGGTTAGTGCAAAGTTAAAAACACCTAACTAGTACATCAAGAGCCTACAGGGGTTTCATTAAGTTTCAAAGTAGAAGGGAATTTGTGATAGAGTAAGCGGGCACCCCTTTATAATTTATAGTCAGACTGTGTTTTGATCTTGAGACCTAGTTTGAGCAACTTTAGGCGAGTACTGTACTCAGCGTAGACAGGTACTAGTACCCA
>NC_090874.1:74105741-74120741 GCF_036669935.1 Montipora foliosa | reverse complement strand
GCCCATCGTGTGGGTTCTCCGGACCCACAACCGTCTACTTTGCAAAACACTCCCGCTACTTAAAACCTTAAAGAAAACCCTGATCTTTCATTACGTGAATTCCATATGACTTGTATGTGCAGGTTCTTTTGTATTCATTTTTGCCATAATTTAAATCCATTAAATCAGTTTCTTGTTTTCTTTTTTTACACTGTAGATTTTTCTTCTTCTTTTAGAAATTCCAAAAACAGAAGTCACATAATTTTATAATGGGGTACACATTTGAAGTCACCCTCTTTCAAGTGTTGAATTCACCACTGTGCCACTCATTGTGTTCTATTTAGATCAACTGTTTTAGCATGTTTTAGTTTTTTTGTGTTCTATTAATAAATAAAAAAATTGGATGGTTTGCAAGGCTGCAGCCTAAGAAAATCTTTCCAGAGCCCTTCAGGCTTCAGACATTAAAAGTTAGCAGCCCAAGTGAGGATGAATCAGCTTGTGATAAGTTAGGCGCCTGTTCAGGCTACTCGTTCAGAAATTTGGTCGCGCGCGTTGGCAAGTAAGGCGCCCCAGGCGACCGTCAGGCAGAAGCCTTGGATGGTTGATCAATCAACTTTTTCAACTGACATCAAACTAGGTTGAAATGGTTGAAAAGCGACTGCTGTCAACGTGGAGAATTCTGGAAATTAATAACTATTCCCATGGGGTTACCACATTGCAACCAAAAATGGTTGGAAGTGTTCCTCCACCACTTCAAACTAAACCAGTTGCAGTTGAAACAATTGATCTCATATCAGTAGAACACAACCTTAGTATCATTAATGAATTTAGGTAACAAATATATTATTATTATTATTTTTAAGAACCTGGTTATCCTCTCTCATTTTTTTATTTCGTTCAAAGTCCCTTTCTTCTTTGTCCTCCAGATGTGCTACGCTCAATTCTAAGTCAGCAATTGTCTGAGAGGAAATAAAAACAAATAAATAAATGTAATATTTTTTTGGTTAATTCTGACATGTCTATATGTACTCAAGCAATCAGACTCTGTTGAGTTCTAGTTCCCTAGCTCACATACACGTACATGTAGAAAAATCAGTGTTAGGCATATGTCACTATAATTATTCTTAACATTAATAATAATAATACATGTAAGTCTAGCTAGTCATCGTCACAAAGTACAGTGCTCAACGATGCAGCTCAAAAAGGTTGCACCAAAAGCATACTATGGTGCCTCTGACAGTTGTTATACGGCCCATGTACCACCTTGGAGAACAGCTTACAGCCAGCTGGAATCAGCTTTATGATGGTTTTGCTGAGGAAGGAACACTGGAGAGCCCGCAGGAAAACCCTCGAAGCAGAGTAGAGAACCAACACAAACTCAACCCACTCTAATCGCACCAAGTCCAGGAATTGAACCTGGGCCACACTGGTGGCATTCAATTCCTGAGAGTGAGACTTTTAGATTTTACTCTGTCTAACGTCAGACAATAATTATTTTACTTGTCAATATGGGGACCCCTTCTGAAATGAATGGGTTGAAGGTCTCCAGGTTTGCACCAATGAAAACTATTACCTAAAACAAATTTAAAGCTTACTAGGTTTTGTCACCAAAGATGATTATCAGGGATATGCACCCCCTGGAAAATGTTGCTTGCAACTAAGGATTGAAATGGATTAACCCACTGGCTCCTATAGGAGTGAGTATTGTAGATTTTACTCTGTCTAAAGCTGCGGCTACACGAGCGATTTTTTGCTCGTGCCGGTGATGCTATGTTTCCAAATTTTGTCACATCGCCAGTGCCCGATGAAAATCACACGTGTAGCCATCCTAGAACTGGTGACGCGACAGGTGAGAAAGTCGCTAGAAAAAAGTCGCCAGAGTTGAAACTTTTCCGACAAAATCCTGAGATAGTTGTCCGTGTAGCCACCCTACAACCTTTTCCCTGCACTTGCGACAAGACTAAAGAGTATTTAGCCAATGAAATTAAAGGAGGAATGTCTGTTTATAGTGCCCAGGTCTCTTGAAGTATGCGATTTGAGCGGCCTTCAATTTGTCACCAAAATTTGTCCCAAGTGTAGCCACCCTCGCACGCAGACGACACGACAAAACTTGAAAAGAATCGCATCACTGGCGCGAGCACAAAATCCCTTGTGTAGCCGCGGCTTAATGCCAGTTTTTTAAAGTTGGTCACTGTACTTCAAGAAATTGCCAAAGTTTTGATATGTACAGCCTGGTCTGAACTACCAAGATATGAGAAAGTAATAATTATTGATTTGACAACAGTTACTGTGAAAGTACAAGGTACATGTAGCTTGCCAAAAAACAATAGTTTTATTCATTTGATACAGTGGCAAAACGGTAAATGAAATAATCTGCCGTGGGTAAAACTGTAACTTGCTAATGCAACTATTTAATGCTTGAGAACACAGAGCAAAAAGTAACTAGTTACACTGTATTACTTTGTTAGCTTTTTGAAGATCAGTTTCTTTTGATATCACTTCAGCTTTCAAGTCCTTTACAGCTTCTGCAGCTTTCTGTGACAATACACAAAGAGAAGGAATTGTTGAGACCTCCGTAGTAAATTATTATAATTACCAAATGTGGTTAAGGAGTCAATAATTGTTCTGGATAAAAACTAGCATCGTAATTCATCCAGGTCAACATCCTGCAGTTTTTAATTACTACAAAAATAATATGAACCAACATAAGCCATGACATGATACAGACAAGCACAAAAAGTTTAAAATAATAATAATTCATTAATGATCAATTATTGTTCTTGTGGTCACAGATAAAAAACTTACTTTTGCATTTTCCGCTTGAACTTTAAACCTGTTAAGATAAAGAAATTGCAAAAAAAGATTCCTTGAGAGAGTATTCTGGAGGTACAGGTACATGCACATGCAACTGTCAGTTCAAAACCGAGAGACTTTCTGGTGTGATGGCTGACCTCACTTTGATTTGATAGTATTATTTATAAATAAAGTATTGATAATTATTTGCTTACAGTATTTTTTTAGTTTCCAATGTCCATTTCAATTCACAATTTATTTATTAAAAAAGGCCATTAAATAATCCCACAACGACCAGTAGTAATTGCCAACAGGCAGGTAAAGCTGTACATGTACAATTATGCAGTAACACCCTTCAATTCTAAACACTTTTATTAAATGGCAAAATAACGTAAACATTTTGAAAGAACTCAAAACATTGTAGAAACACAACACAACTTGTAGCCGACTTGTATTGTTACAATGCACAATCTGTTTTGCATTCATGTTTTCAAATAATTTCTGCAATGTAACAGCCCAGGTGGAAATCTTATTAAGATCTTGTAAGATCTTACAAGATCTTGTAAGAATCTTGTAAGATGGGCATTAAGATGAAAATCTTAATAAGATCTTATTTAAGATCTTTGATCTTAATAAGATCTTAATACATTTGCTTAACAAATTTTGATAAAAAAATTTAAGGTTGCTGATGTTTTCGATCTTGTAAGATCTTAAAAGAATCTTACCAGATCTTAACAAGATCTTAGGACTACCTTACATGATCTTACTGAAAAAGATCTTACAAGATCTTAATAAAAATCTTACAAGATCTTAGTAAAAATCTTACAAGATCTAGCAAACATCTTACATAAGATCTTAGTAAAAATCTTACAAGATCTTAGCAAAGATCCTACAAGATGTAGTAAGAACCTTACAAGATCTTAGAAAAAATCTTACAAGATCTTGCAAACATCTTACATAAGATCTTAGTAAAAGTCTTACAAGATCTTAGCAAAGATCTTACAAGATATAGTAAGAATCTTAAATAAGATCTTAAAAAAGATCTTAAAAGATCTAAGTAAAGATCTTACTTAAGATCTTGGTGAAGATCTTATAAGACCTTAGTACACATCCTAGAAGATCTCATGTAACATCTTGTCAGGAGCCCATTACCCGGAGCCTCCATCTTCCATATTAACCCTCTGAGTCAACCCTGTCCCGTATCTTTCTATTTTTAGAAGCACCTCCCAGGGGGGCTTTACTGGGTGTTTTCACAATAGCTGATCATAACAGACCTATGGTCAGCCATTTATTACGTCACATACGTATGTGACGTATGTGAACCACTTCACTTATGTTCTCAGTCACATACGTCACATAAGTCACATACGTCAAAATGTAGTAGTTCTAAAAATAGAAAGATACGTGACAGGGTTGACTCAAGGGTACAATGCAGATGGAAGCTCCGGGTAATGGGCTCCTGGTCTTGTGAGATTTTTGTGAAAAATGTTGCAAACTAATCTTGAGAAAGACCTTACAAGATCTTAGTATACTTATAATAATGATCAGCATTCATTTGGGCTGGACTGGGGGGCTTTTCATTTTTTAAGTCAAATTAAACAAGTGTTGAGTTAATTTCCTTTTAGCCTGCATAGCAGGCGCTAAAGGGGAGGGGACAGGGAAAGAATTCGGGAAGAAAACGACTGCATGGGAAGACTAGGGAGAGAGGGAGCCAAAAAGGCTTAGCTTGCATTGCAGGCCTTGCGCACTGGTCATACACTGTCAGGCAAATTTCATCCTCCACAGGATACTGACAACTGAAACAGCTGACATGCTTTTTGAAATGAAATCCTACATGCTAGAGTTATTTTTCAAATAAGGTATCCTGATGAAGGGCACTTGTTTTCTTATGGAAGGCATGACTTAATAAGCTTAAGTACACTATGCACTGCTCGGGAATACAGGTTGTGTTTTTGCTTCAAACCTTGAAGTTTTTGGCTGAAATTGATGAGCCACCATACAGCAGGCTTGACCAGGCTTTTTTGAATTTCCAGGCCAAAAATGTTTAAGTCTTCAAGATTACAGACATTGACTGCAATTTTATAGTGACCAGTGACCTTAACCAAACTCTGTGGGCTCAATTGAAGTGTCTTTGAAGTAACAATCTTTAATAACATGGCCTTGATGATGTCTTCCAAAATACGATAATGTTTTGGTTTAACGGCCAATTATCTTTAATGTAGTGACGTAAACATTATATTATATCTCACACTTGAACATGAACATTATATTGACTGTTCCTAAATTTGACACCCGAGACTAAACCTTTGCATGATTATTCTTAGATGTACAGTCTCTGATAAAAGAGCTATGTAAATGATTATTTTAAGTCCTTCTCATTCTGTCATGCTAAAGTACAGCTGTAGTACTTAAAATTTCATGTTTTATAGCAATTTAAACTGTCACACTGTTCGGCCAAAAAGCCTGGCCTTCCCGGCCTTCCAAGATTTTTAAGCCAGCCTTTGCCACACTTTTCCGGATTTCCAGGCCTAATTTTTGGGAATTGAACTAGCTAAAAGGGCAATGTGGACTAGGATTTTATGGGAATCTTTAAGAATTCCACTCAATGATTCAATTTGAGGGTCACTTGGGTGAGTTGAGAGTCTTGAGAATTTTGTGCAATAGTACTGAATGTGCCAGTGAGACAATAATCAAATTTTAAGTGCAATTTTAGGATTTGATTTCATCTGGTGCCTTGAAAAAATGAGCTTTAACTTCAACCTTCAATACATGTATAACAAGGTTTGGTCTTATTCAAAAGCATGCCTGTGTGAATACGATATTTTTCGAGTTACTTCACTACTCGTAATATATGTACTTTGCTTAAACAATGTCCTTTAAAGGCCCCAAACATTGAACATAAAATCACTCTGTACACGGAGAAATGAAAAAGACAGCTTTTATTCTGATGTATTGTATAGATTGTGACAAATATCATCAACGGATTACCTTGTTTGATGCTCTCATAATCGGCCTTATTCCAAAAGGAACATGATGCATTACTCTTGAAAATTACACACTCCAAGTCAGTACTTAATCCTTTCAATGAACTCCAGTATCTTTCAAATCTTGCCCATTTATAATGAATCGGTGGAAAGATTGTCATCCTCCGCCATCTTGAATAACACGTGAGAGACCGGACTGGAAACTAATGAGCCCTTTTCGTTTTGGTCAGCAGTCAGTGGTAACCAGTCCACAGCTCAACGTCCAGCTCTTACAGATTTTGGGCGGTTTTATTCGAACGTTAATGTATCTACGATCACACTTTTTGCACGGTGACGATTTTTTGGTTAGGTTTACTCTTTAAATCCTGATCCAGGCAAGGAAATGCTTACAACAACTCAAGTAAAAAGGTAAGCGTTAACTTTAAGCGAATAACGCTTGATTTGATGCCTTATTGTCTTGAAAATGAGGAACGGTTTACCTGTATTTAGAATTCACATTTTCACACCTTCGAGTCAATTTGTGAAGCAAGGATAGTCAATTTGGCTTAAATGCTATAGCCCTGTAAAAAAATTCATAAACCTGTAATGAAGAATAATGAAGTTTTAGAACAAATGGTGAAGCAAATGATTTGGAAAACAAGTGCTCATACCGCAAGTTATATGTATACGATTGACAAATGATTCCTTCTCGTAAAAATGCTAAATGCTGTCACTTTAACTATTGTAATCAATGCAGAAAATGCCTGACAAAGCTATTATTGTTAGTAAAGTAAGTAAGTAAAGGGATCCAAATTTATGAGTTTACTCTTAAACAATTTAGTTGTAATAGAAATAATCAGTGATTTAGAGGAATAACTACATGCATCATTGAAGCATAATAATACTCTATATGCTGTATTTTTTTAAGTTGCCATGAAAGAGCAGAAAGAGACACGTCCTGAAAAAATCTTCGATGGGACAGCAGGGAAAGGTCCTTTACAACAGACAAAAATGCTTAGCAACCAATTCTGTCTCCTCCACCAGTTATGGTTTGATGTATTTAAGGATCTCTCTTTGCAGACTTGTTAGAGTTCTGTGGTTTATCTGAAATGTTTAACAGCTTTTTTCGTATTTAATTTTAAAACAAGAACCCAATCCAAATATTTTGACATGAATTAAATGTTTAGCTACTGCTTTGAACTCTGTATTCTATTTTTTGCCGGTGAGCTATGGTAGTAACTGTTACTGTTAATAGCTTGACTGTAATGGATTTTTTGTAGTTTCCACCACATCTCTGATTTGCTGGAATATTATTTTACAGGAGCAGGATATATACATGTATATTATATATTTTTAGTTTTTGCAGTTGCTGAAATGTAATGATCTGTACATAAATTAATTAATACCCATTGAAGCTGAATGTGAAACTGTGCTACTTGTTTGTATGTCGATTAAAGGACCTTATTACTTCAGAAAACTGACCAGTGAATTGATTGATTGTAGTCCAACACTAAGAAGAATCACAGCTGTTCACTGAATATATTGGACAGGACGGGAATTGTGTGAAAAGTCATTTCATTCCCATACCAGATGCAGCATACAGCTCAGCTGTACATGTACCTAGACAATAATGTGGAGATTGTATGCATGGAAGTTTACCATTTCATTGATTGCCATATCATATGGGCCAGCATGATATGGGGATTGTAAGGGACTTTACCAAATCCCCATAGCATTCCCATACCATATACCAGTGTGCCTGGATAATATGGGAATTGGATGGAGTGCTGCCAAGTATGTAGCATTCCCAAAGTGAGGGGTCAGAGATCGTGTGGTATTGGTATGGGGCTGAGCCATATCATTCCTATACCAGATCATATGGGGTATCTATGGAGTACTACAATGTACCAAATACGTAGCAATCCCATAGTTTAAGACAATAGAGTTATAACTAAATGAAGACAGACTGCCAATTATGGGTTTGAAACTGTTTTTTTTTTTTTTTAAGAAAAAGTTCAACAAATGTATTGTCAGTGCAATAGTTGTTTGATTTTCAGGTTCAGTACTGTAGTTTCAACAAGTCTGGACAGTAATATTGTTACACATTTGACAGACGTACAGCAATCTTTGTGCACCCATGTATTAACTTGACTTTTCATGGCAACTTAGTGCTTTAGCTCTATGACAATTTGGTTATGAATTAATTTTGAGACTTAACAATAGTCATATGGTTATTTCTTTTCTGTTGGAATCGTTAAGCTTTTCAATAAAGTACAAAAAAGAATAGTATTGTTCAGCATCACTTTGTAAGGTAGCATTTAAGGGGAAAATAATTATTTTGAGTTAAGACTGGCAATTACCCCAAGGGAAATGAAAGTGATTACTTTTTGTGAACAGGGGTTCAAGTTATTGGAGTTGACGGTAATTTGCAATAATGACGCCAGGAAAGCAGCAGTGTTTGATTTGTAAAAATATTGCTAGATTTTTTACGAATTTACTATAAATAAGAAGCCTGTGCAAGATTTGGATCTTTTTGTAGAAAGTTACATATACAATACTTGGTTCTTTCTGCAGTTTAGTACTGGAGTGCAGATTATGTAAAACAAAATAAAACAAAACAACTCCAAAAATACAATGTTTTGTTGTACCCGAATAAAACCCCTATATTTGTAAGTTTATCATTGGTATTTCTTGTAAGATTCTGGAACAAGATCTTGGAAGATGTTAGCCAAGATACTTCAACACCTTACAAGATCTTAGATAAGATCTTGGGTAGAATCTTACAAGATTCTCACAAGATCTTATCTAAGATTGTACAAGATTCTTACAAGATCCTTGTCTAAGATCTTATAAGATTCTTACAAGATTCTTGCAAGATCTTATCTAAGATCTTGACTAAGATCTTACACAATTCTTACAAGATCTTGTAAGATTCTTACAAGATTCTTACAAGATCTTATCTAAGATCTTGACTAAGATCTTATAAGATTCTTGCAAGATTCTTACAAGATCTTGTAAGAATCTTGTTAAGAATCTTACAAGATCTTGTAAGAATCTTACAAGATCTTGTAAGATCTTAACAAGAATCTTACAAGATCTTGTAAGAATCTTAATTAAGAAACAAAGTAAGATCTTAATAAGAAACTTATTAAGAATCTTGGTAAGATCTTAATAAGATTTCCACCTGGGAGAGTACCTTTTCACACCTGGAGCTTAGTTGTGGGTAAAACATAACTGCTTAAAATTAGTCATAATATATTACATGGAAGGAAGTACTGTATGTCAAACATTAACCTACCACCACCTCTACAAATGTACAAAATATACCCTTAAACCCTGAATAAAATAAAACCAACATTTCTGGTGTGCAGCTAGCCCAAATATTGAATGCATATTCTCGAGGTGCATGCTAAGATTTTTTATCAGAGTCAATCATTAACTTCCTAAAAAACAATACTGTGTAATAAGAAAATATTACATTACAATTATTACATCAATTATTATCATTTGTATTTGGCGCATTTGTTGTTATGGGTTGTTTTAAATGATTTTAGGTGGTTTACGAACCCTTCCACATAATTTACTAGTACATGTACTTGATATTGCAAGAAAACATTAAGTACAATGGTTCCATTTATTTCGGAAGGTAGGTAAAGAAGTGGAGTTACCTCTCAATTTCTACTTGCTTCATTTCCATAGATTTGTACATTTGAGACATCTTCCCTTCACTTTCTTCAAGATCTGTAAGAATTTTTCATGCTTAATGTAAAAAAAATGATTGTTGTGTACATGTATTGAATAAATATGATTGCACCAAATGCAAATCACATTTTCGTCAAATTTGGTGCAAACAATCACCGATCTAGCAATATATTGGGACTTGAAACCTATGCAGGATCTGAGAAAAGAGACACTTAATTTTAATAATTTGTCCCCAACACCACGGGTAATCACAATGAAGTTTACAGGTACAGTAATTCCTCAAAGCTTCACTGTCTGTTTTTAATGAAAATTCTCTGTTTGATGACATTTTAAATTAAGTTTATTTTCATCACTGGTACCAGCAAACAATAATACTATTGTAAGTGCAAATTTTAAATGATAAGCTACTGTATTCAAAGAATCAAATCACTGATAAAAACTTGAGCATTTACCATTTTGAACTCTGATCAGCTTCTCTGTGAGTGACATAATATCATGTTGAGACTGTTGCAGAGCTTTTTCAAGTTTCTTTTTCCCCCTAAAAACCAAGTACAATAATAAGAACATCAAAATTAAAACTAATATTGTTTATTCTAAACATGCAATAATTATTATTAAATTATATGACACTACAGCAATGTTCCATGGATAAGATTTCTAATGCCTTTTGACAAGTAATTATGTCACATTGAAATCATACCACTTTTTTACTCGTTTAATTACATTTACATGTACATGCATGTGTATGTCAAAAATGTGAATCAAACATGCAGACATGTCATTAAAATCAGCTAAAATAAGCATGAATAAAAAGAAAATTCTAAGATCCCTTGTTGTCACTATAATGTGTACCTGCTGTTACTAAACAATTAAGGCTGCAGTTATCCTGCACAACGAACTCTAGAGTTACAAAGGAATCAGCCTTGATGTAACACTATGAACTCTAAATCAACAGCTATGGCTGATAATCACCACACTGGATAAAATTCTAATCAGGTTAGTCATTCCTTCAATGTAGTTTTAGTGACTTAACAGAAACTTGCCACATTCAATCTCATAGCAACAAATGTTCATGTTTGCCTGCGTGCACTTTTCCTTTTAATCAGCTTAAGAATATCAATCTTTCCAGTCAAAGCAAAATCACAAACTAACTTGTACTTTTGACAATGGATTGAGTAAGTTCAGTACTTTCCAACTAGAAAAAGGCAACAGAGGCATAATACTCAAGAAAAACAAAGGCTTGCATCACTCTACACATTTTGTTTCGTTTAACAAAATGATACCCTTCACTAATCAAACATATCTCAATTAGCACAAACAAATAATGAGCACCACAAAGTGAGATCTTTGAAATTCTTAGATATTGATAATTTTAAGTAGTACTAACCCATTATCAGCCTGTCTTCCCAGTTTAAATTTGACCCTTTTTCTTCATCCAAAATGGCTTAATATTAAGGAAAAGGGAAACTCTATACACCAAAGAAAGACAGACTCTGTCTGGTGTAATGACCTTCATTTTTAGGGGTAATGTTTAATTAACTGAAATTCTAAGCCACCTATTGAAAATGCCTAGCAACACTGATAGCATTATCATAAACACAATGGCCCTTGAGCCCCTCTAGGGAGTAAGACCATGTGAAATCTACTAATGGCCATTGTGAAAATTCAGGACATTAGTCTTTGACAACAATACAACAATTTTTAATCAAAAAATGTCTAGAGATTCTTTGAATTACAATAACAAATAATTATTGATGACCCTGCATTCAAGCCCAGTAGGAGATGTTGTAAACACATGAAGTTTTAAGTTTCAATCATCATTTTCAAGTGATGCTAATTATATCAGCAAATTACAGTTAAGTGTAGGTCAAAAAACAGTTAAAACTAGCTACACGCACATGTAAAAACAAATAAAAGTAAGAAATAAAAGGCCAGTTGATGAATATTGATGACATAAAATTCATGCAAAGGTGATTATAATACAAACAGTATATACATTTTAAGGAATAATTGGGAGTTTCAAGATGAAAAATTGTGAAAGATCTGATAACTCAAGACCTTCTGACACCTGAGGATATTGTCAGGAACTGGCTGCGATCCATGGATCCTTGACAACAGTATTAGGATCATTGCAAGATCCACTCAGACTTCCTGAACAATTCGGTAGGATCTTGGCCAGTATCACGATTTTAAAGATCTCAGCAATAATGTTTGAAGGTCCTTCTTGTTAAAAGGTTTTCTAACAATCCTTTTAAATGCTTTCTTAAGTTACAATTGACACTGCAACCAGGTCTACATACAAATGTCTACAGGTTGACTAGAAGACATACAGGTACATGAGTTTTTGTAGTTTGATGGTACTTTAGTTTGGAGAACTTGAATGCAGCTTAAAAAGCTACAAAATTAATTATGCAAAGACCCTGATCATCATTATTACTTTAAAGATTTTATGATTAAAAATTGTATATATCCCATTCAAGTATTGAAATGAAGTATTCCCTGCTGTGCAAAAATTATTGGTAAAGAGACTAAGTAATGGACAGGTATCTGTCAGCTTGTTTTTCAGGTGTCCAGTGCAATCATGTTGTTGCAATTATTATAAATCATCATTAATAATTATTAATTAACCATTTCACCAAATTTTGCTGTCACAGAGGGGACAATGACTAAAAGGCCTGGTGGATCTGTCTTGAGAGGAAATCCAACATAAACTGTCAGGGCATTCGGTTCCCTTCTGTGCTTTTTGAAAGTCAGTGTCCCTATAAAGGACTTTTGAAACACTTTTCAGCATTTTTATCAAAACACCATTCCCATAAATATTATAATAATAGTAGTTTTACTATTCTCACAAGCAGGAATAATCACTTGAGTTTCTCATTAATTTGTCATTATACTGCACTAAAATTAATTCTTCAAAACAGTGTGAACATTTTCAAAACATTGCCAACACCTTGAGGGAATTAACTTACTTTTTAGTTTCTTTAGGATTTGCTACTTCCAAAGCTTTAATAACATCTTTTGATACAGTATGAAGCCTCTGTGTTGCTTTTTCCGCTTTGTCTAGGGCATCTCTGAAAATAAATTAATTAATAAATAATTGATCAATTTTAAATCACATACTGCACATAACTAGCAGGGACTGTTGTACCATCTTCTTTCTTTTGAATTTCAAATTTATCAAATTTCAGGCTTTTACGATGGAACTTTACAAAATTGTATAACCCATCCTTCTGCAGAAGGCAGAAATAGTACATGTACATGTCACAATAATTATTATCTTACCGGACTTTATCACCAACATCTTCAATATCAAATTCAGGTGGTTCCACCTCAAATTGGTCATCATTTCGTCCATTTTGTACAAAAAACTGAAAGGATGAGTATACATGTATAAAAACCAATGAGATCTGTATAGATGATGACTTTACCTTTGCAATGAATGCAATGAAAAATAAATTTAATTAATTATTAGAAGTATATATATTATTGCATTTCTAGCTTTCTGATTGGCTCACCAAATCAAGGTTATCAGCGAATAACCAGGGGTTTAGGAATTCAAAGCAGTGAGTGCACCAAGACTGTCAATACACGTATGTCCAAAAAAAATCTTTTAAACATTAATGGGGTAATCAAAAAAACAAATAATTATTATTAACCTAATGATGCCTCAAAAGTTTCTACACGTCCGCTTTAAACAAAGACAGCATAATTTTTACAAAAATGCATCCATGAAATCCATTAGATCAGAGATGCCATTGATAGCTTTCTTCACTCGCTACCACATACAGTGTACATGTAATAATATTCATTTTCGATCATCTCCAACACCACTTTCACTGAAGGAAATATAGTGCTGATGCCTTCGTAAAAGGCCCCCAGGAAGAATGGTACAGTGTAATATAGCTGGCATTGTTCACAAGAAAGCAGTGTCAGAAAGACAAACGAAGAAACTACTGTACACTGTACTTTGACCACCCTTTGAACAACAACAAAAGATGTCGGGTTTTCTCAGTGCCTTTCTCAGCCAGCAGTCCAGCTGACAAAGAAAAACAGTTTGAAAGTGACTTACAGAGCACCAGCCAGTCACTCAGGAGACAAAACTGTCGTCCAAGCATGTTCAGATCAAGAGCTCATTCAGCATGACAAGTTGTCAGTTTCAAGCTGTAATTTCCACCGTAGAAAATGGCGAGCAAGTACGTTGTAAGTCTCCCTCCACAGTTCAATTTTTACATGTATAACTGCACTGGTTGCAATGTCCAAGTTCAAAATTACCTCTGCAAATACCCTTAAGATGTTTTTGTAAACTCCCTAATTGAGAAGCTTTCAATTCTAAGCTAACGCTTTTGTAATTTTCGAAGAAGTTGATTTCATTCAGTGTGAGTTAACACTTGTCAAAATCACAAGATCACATGATTTACATTGTAGTCTTCAGGTGTTTTGGATATGAGGTGGTTTTAAAGCAAACTTGGTGCTACGCACCTCTTTGGCTATTTATTGTGCTCTCGTGGAACAATATAATTGTTAATTATTGTATGGTGCCAGAAAGATATAGAAGAGGCCTACCAAAACATGACAGGTCTACATTTTGCACCAAGAGGTAAACCGTTTCTCAAAAATGATTTATTCATTCAAATGATGATTCATTGGTCATTCCCCTTTCCAACTTTTGCCAAGAATACATGTATACTTTTCTTTCACTGGATTACTATGGTAAGCCAGTGAACATATAGATAAGACATAGTCATGTTAATAAAAATAAATATAAAATATTAGTAGTTTTCATGATAAAAAAGGATTTTTCCCTCACCTCTTGTAACTGGGCTAAAAGCTGAAATCATCAAAAGAAAATCATAATAAATAATAATAATAATAATATTATTATTATTATTATTATTATTATTATTATTATTATTAATATTCACTTTTTTATAATACTGTTATAATTAAGATGTTTATTTTCAGTAATATGGTCCAAATCTCTTTCTAAATAAAAAAGCAATTAAGGCTTTTTTTTTATTTCCTACATTACCCAGAATTCTAATACCGGTAATATTTTACCCTAGTCTCAATAATTTTTAAATAATTTGCCTTTAAAAACTCTTCCCCCAAAGTTTTCCTTTCTGCATTGCCTTGAAACATGGAAGAGAATGTATATGTAGATATCCCAAGACCTACATGTACGCAAAGTTGATCCTAATTTCTACATTACAATGCACAGTACCGCTCAAAAGTAAGTTACCACCTCATGTACATGTAATATTTTGATTTCACTTTTTCAAAATGTCTTATGATTAAAAACAAGGAGAAAACATACCCTTGCCCTACGCCCACAAAGATTTTCAAATCCAACGATGAATACTGCAACTTGCTGCTGATACTAGAAATGAAAAATAATGTTCAAAGTAAACTAAAATAGCCAACAAATTACAATACTGCACCCTCTACCAGGGAATTCATTAACCTTTAGCACACAAGCTCTTAGAGTTTTGCTGTATATTTGTAATTTTTTGTGGTAAAAGAAAGTAAGAAGAAATGATTAAATTAAAAGGGCAAAGTTATCTTA
>NC_090874.1:74083241-74090741 GCF_036669935.1 Montipora foliosa | reverse complement strand
ATGAAATAAGCAAGGGATAACTTAAGCCCTTGCCTAAATTAATACAATGTACCTGATCGTTGTGTTGATAGAATGTTTGTACACACTGTCTTGACCCGGCATCCCAAACCTTCACAGTTTTGTCGCTGGAACTTAAGCAGAACAGAACAATACTGCTGACGACAGTGGTTTTCTTCAAGTTTCACTAAACTTCAAAAAGTAAAGGGCAATGCATTCAACGGAAACCCATGTAGATGAATATCCTGATTAAAAGAAAAACCTCAAACTATTAAAAGATGAGTGCACAATAGTGCAGGACAAACACGAAGGTGTCTGGACAATACTCATTTTGTTATAAAAACTTGATTGTATGGCTTCTAAGGAATGAACTTTGCAATTACATTGAAAATTAGTCCAATCAGGACCAGAAACTTGTCAGTCATAAATCATAATCAATTCTTCATAATAGAGAGAGGGAGGGGCTGGAGGGTGTTGTTTTCTCCTCAATCTCTCCCCCCTCCCCACACACTTCCATGATCCATACCAAAACCTAGCCCCCACCCCCCCCCCCTCCCCCCACTTTCAAAGGTATTCCGCTGCCCTTGAATACACATAATAACGTAACAGCAATGTCGTAGTAAGTACTATGTAAGTACTATGACATTACTGTTCAGCCTTAAAGGAAACCTCCACTCCAGTTTGATTTACAGAAATAATATCTACAGTTAAATTTGCTTGAAATTTTTTCAAAGAAGGTGTGGTACACAAATTAAATTAAATTAAATTCAGAATTGCAGATTTTTGTTTTCTGCTTTCCAGGGTACTGTCCCTGCCATCTTAAACAATTGAGATGTGTTACCGTTGTCCTTTCAGTAACTTATACACAAGTTCTTTGTGTCATAAAATACTTAAGATTTGGAAAGAACTCTTGGAAAAACCCACAGGCAAAAGAATGGAAAACATACAGTACCTTGAAACAAAGTGTGTGTTATCTGGACAAAAGGAAACACCAAGAACCCAGGAGCCATGACCAGAGAGAGTTCCTGCTAAGTTTGCATGTTGTCTGTTGGGAGAAAAGAACAAACGAACAAACAAACAACGCCATGAAACGAAAAAAAAAAAGACCGGTCATTCAAATCCAAACAATGTCAAACAGTTTATTTAGAGGTATCAACATTAACCAATTGGGAATTAATTTAGTTAATTTGATGGACTCCTCAAAATTTGAGGCAAATACAGGAAGCGGGAATGGTACACGTCATATATCTTGATGTGGTTATCATCAGAAGCTGTGATGAGCAGCTGTGAATCTGGCGAAAATGTAAGTGATCTGATAGGCATGGCATGACCTGTAGGGTAGAGTAAATACAAGGTCTTCTTAATATTATGTATAACTACACATACTGATAATATCCAAAACCTTCAATTTGGACTGGACTTGATTGAACAATACCTTACTATTTCCTGTCCTTGGCTTTCCTTGGACGAAAAGCTGACTAGAATAGACTAGACTTCAAATTAGACTGACATGACTTGACCAGATTACAACAGTTACTGTACTTGTAATTGCACTTTGTGATAATTGAAATCAAGTACAGTCCAAATAGGAGGCTTCGGAATGATGTATTAGACTAATCACTTTTGTGAACGCTTATGTTTTGTCATGTCTTTGACTGAAAGAGTGTTGTAGTCACCAGTGGTAAGTTTCCCAGGCCTAGTTTTGACCCACTACATCAAATGACCAACTTTTTCCTATTGAATGTCACATGAATTCTCATCAGTGAATAAAAGACCTGTAAGATCTAGACTTGTGCTGTAGTTTGTTTGACTTGCCAACAATAAATGTATACTGCACCACTGAAGTCGGAACATTTACAGATAATGAGCTCTGTTGAATGCACAGGGACAAACAATAACAACAAATCAATTGATCACCCTTTCTTACCCTCAAGAGTATGCAGTAGTTTTCCAGTTGTAAGGTCAAAAATATTAATAATTCCATCTATGGCACCACAAGCTATGTAATGACCATCTGGACTCTGAAATTTCAAAACACAACTCAACACTTATTACAATTTCAAGTTACAGTGCGACGCACCTTACCGTGGCCACCTAACAAGGTTTTTTAAAACTTATACGCCAATCAGGGTGAGTGAATTTGATTGACAGTCACCCGTCCTTGCAAAGTGTGCACAGGTGTAGTTGAGCATCATTGAATGGGTTGTTTGAATTGACGTACTTACACGTAATTGTCAAATGTGAAAGTTTGTTGGGGGGCCACGGTAAGGCGCGTCACACTGTAAGTACAACGATCACTTCTATCTTTTGTCTATAACCTGCATTTCAAATAATAATTATTATACTTGATGATACTTTATTTAACATCATGTCACCAAGGAGCTACACAACTCGTTTAAACGTGAACATGAAATCAAATCAGACTTTGGTTTTTGGGGAAAGGGGAAAACCAGAAGAAAAACCTCTTGGAGCAGAGTACAGAACCATCAGTCCTTTCATGGGAACTGTGACATGAGCCCAGGAAATTGACCTGCCCCCAATTGGGATGCCAGGCTTCATACAATGTAGCTCAGTTGGCAGAGAATTGCACCAGCATTGCAGAGGTCATGGGTTTGCATTCCGTTGAAACTGCCTGAAGTTCTGTAAAGTGACAATCGTTTAAATGTCCAGTTAAGAGCGAGGATCACTTCTACCTTTCGTCGATAACCTGCACTTCAAATGTACATTTCCTTCAAAAATCTTGAAAGAGCACTCAGCCACCAAAAAACAAAAGAATGCTTAACGTAGGTCTTTACTGCAATCCTTGGTAACTTCAGCACATTTACCAGCAGCTTTCTTAAGGATGGTGCCTAATTATTCAAAGGAATTTTTGCACAGTTTACTCAGAATATACAGGAGAAGCAGATCTTAACAAGACTTAGTGTTATTGAAATCCAAAAAGAAAATTGGGGGTAACCACACATTTCTCGAAGATAATTAATCAACAGTATTTGTAAAAAGCTTTAAAATACAAAGCAAACATTATGGCATTCTTTTCCAAATTGAAGCTTAATTAAATATCTGAAAAATGCATGGTAACCCTGATTTTCTTTTTGGATACAAAGAGCACATGCTAAGTCCTGCTTTCTGCTCATACTTTTGAACCACACAAAAATATCCGTGTATTAATAAGCACAACCCACAGTAATTCAGAGGATTTCGAGATGTACAGAAGGTACATGTATGTGCAATAACAATAGTAGGCACC
This sequence comes from Montipora foliosa, assembly GCF_036669935.1. Classification (NCBI taxonomy): domain Eukaryota; kingdom Metazoa; phylum Cnidaria; class Anthozoa; order Scleractinia; family Acroporidae; genus Montipora; species Montipora foliosa. Next base: position 74,087,497 of record NC_090874.1, on the reverse strand, counting down.
ATCGTTTAATAAGAACCCACTGACAGGGCAATGACAGGGTAAACTGGGACACTGTCTGCTACTACTACTTAATACTAGCTGCAGGGATGACCAACAATTATTTTAAGTTCTCCGAAAAGAATGTATTTAGGAAACACCAATAACTCAAAAATATTAAAATTAATTAAATTTTAATAGCTACATGTAACATGTAGGAGCAAATGATATCCACTAATAATTTATTGAGTATTAAACCAAAATGTTTTTTCCACAATTTCTTAGGTTCCACATCATTTACAATGTATCTTTACGTTAGAGACTGATACACACTAAGAATCTTAGGCCATACTCTCCTTCAACCTCGGGTACTAAAAGGTGTGGCCAATATTAATATTATTATTATTATTGAGTTTAATAATATTATTGTTGCAAGTTACTTCTTTTAGTGCAGGCTTCATGTATTTGTTCTGCTTTGATGTCAATGGACCCATTGAATTGATCATCATGTATAAGGACAGGCCAAACTGATTACTTGAGTTACAGTAAGTACTCTCCTGGAAACCCCCTCGACATAAGGTAATTAATATTTTGGTAAGGGCTGGTTTTCATCAGTCATATTTTAATTCTTAGAACCTTTCATTAAATAAGAGTCTGTGATTAAACACAAGTTTGTGCATCTGCACATGTTGTTTATTCTATGACTTGTGTTTGCATTGCTTGAAAAAACCAGGCTTAAAGTATATGCCATTAGCTACATTGCTTGATTTGTCTTCAGTAACTAACTACTCACATAGGCTATACTCATGGTGAATTTTCCTCTTGTATCCAAAGCACTTTCTTTCTTTCCACTTTCCACTCCTATTAAGTTAATTTTTCCTGCATGACTGCCTGTAGCAATGAACCTTGAATCTGGTGAAAATGCCACTGTCCATGTATCCACTGTTAACACCAGTAAAATGTTAGGCAGTAAATAATATGTGCATCATTTCATTGTTTCTTGCCTTAAAATAAACACATATAAAATAATGTGCCTATACAGCCACATGAAATTGAAACAAGGCAAAATGACAGAGTTTCACATCTGAGCATTCCAACCAACAGAGGTGAAAAATGCTATAAAATCAACGAAAAGTGAAAAGTAGCTGGTCATGATAGCGTAGTTGTAGAGCTTCTAAAGACAGATTTGGAAGAGAGAGCAAAGGAGTTGACAAAGTTGTTCAACAAAGTGAAAGAAGAGGGTGTAGCACCAAAAAGCTGGAGCAAAGGACTAATAGTAAAGTTACCCAAGAAGGGTAACTTACGTGAGTGTACAAACTGGAGGGGTATCACACTTTTACCAGTCATAAGTAAGATCTTTGGCAGAGTGTTGATAAGTAGAATTAAAAAAGGAGTTGACAACATCTTGAGGAAGGAACAAGCAGGGTTCCGAGAGAACAGAAGTACCATTGAACAGATTTTTACTCTCAGGAATATAATGGAGCAAGTCAATCAATGGAATGCAACTCTGTACACACATTTCATAGACTTTGAGAAAGCATTTGATTCTATACATCGCGAACGTCTATGGAACATCATGTCAATACATGGAATCCCAGAAGAGCTTATCAGTCTGATAAAAGCAATGTACAGCAACTTTGAATGCGCAGTCATGGAAGAAGGTGAAACAACAGAATGGTTTCAAGTTCAGTCTGGAGTAAAACAAGGGTGCACCATGTCAGGTTTTCTTTTCTTACTATCAATTGACTGGGTCATGAACAGAACTACAGAGGGTAGGAGAACTGGCATACGATGGAAGCTCACCTCGGCCTTAGAAGATCTTGACTTCGCAGACTACATTGCTTTATTGTCATCTAGATATGTTGACATAGAAGATAAGACCAGTAGGCTTGTCAATGAAGCTGCCAGAGTAGGACTTAAGATCAATGCGAAGAAGTCAAAAGTTATGCGAATAAATGCCACAAACGACCAAAGAATAAAAGTAAATGACGAGCAGGTAGATGACGTTGAGGAGTTTTTGTACGTAGGGGCACTGCTGGATAAAGAAGGCGGGGCGACCAAAGACATATAACAGAGACTAGTAAGTAAAGCCAGACAAACGTTCTACAGGTTGCGAAGAATTTGGGACTGTAGCGAAATTAGCAGGAAGACGAAAGTTCAATTGTTCAAAACAATTGTCAGAGCAGTTTTGATGTATGGCTGCGAAGCTTGGAAACTCACAAAAACAGAAGCAAAGAAGCTGGACGCTTTCCAATACAAATGCATGAAACGCATACTGAGAATAAGATGGCCACAGACCATCTCGCACCAACAAATCCAGGAGACCACAGGAGTGAACAGAACGAGTGATGAGATCAGACGCCGAAGATGGAATTGGATTGGGCATATATTGAGGAAGAACAGAGAGGAGCACTGTGTTACAGCATTGGAGTGGAGGCCAGAGGGGAGGAGGAGACCAGGTCGACCAAAAACAACATGGAGGAGAATGGTTGAAAACGAAAGACAAGTAGCTGGGTGGCAATCATGGACGACTGTCAGAGCTTTAGCAGCAAACCGAAGTGGATGGAAAGAGAATCTCAAAGCCTTATGTGCCTTATGGCACAAAGAGATATAGAGATAGAGATAGAGAAAATAATGTGCCATTATCAATTATCAATGGTCCTCCAGGGGTGAAAATTCCCTCAGTGTCAAATGGATATTAGCAGTAAAATTCATTCTTTCCTCCAGGTAAAATCTAGAGGCTGTTGTTCCTTTCTTCAGCGACGATGCAATTAACAAAAACCAAATCAGGCTCGCTTTTACTTCTATCTCAAAAGTTTTAAATCAGCAGATGAGATAGAGGTGCAAGCTTCTCCTTGCTTTTATTTGGGTAGCTCTACATGTAGATTCCTCCTTTTTCACATGCCCTCCATTCCACTTCCCTTGTAGTGCTTGCTACACATGCCATCATTATATGCATGGTTTTATGTTATTATGCCAAATCAACTGTGCAAAAATTATCAAATTGACTGACTTAGGTGTGTACCAATATTTAAAATTAAAATGGGATGAGAAGAAACCACCCCCTCCCCTCCCCCTCAAAAAAAAAATCCCAAGCAAAATACAGATTAAAATATAACCTAGCTTGTGGATACCTAATTGCTTTAAATATCAGTCCCCCTTAGTTTGTTAAATAACTTCTTTTAAAAATGATTTTAATCCTGACCAAGTTGAGACTTGGTCAGGATTAATCAAGGTGTAACTTAGTTAATAAAAGTATGCACCTGGTCCACAGTCAATGGCTTTCAGTTGCTTTCCAGTCTCTAAATCCCATATTCTGATATGACTGTCCAGTGAACTTGAAGCTGCAACTTTGTTTGTCATGGTTAAGGATTAAACACTTTAAATGTACTTTAATTTGTAACCCGCTGATTAGTAAGTTGGAATGTGCTTGCAAAGAATGGCAAGGAAAAACACAATCTGATGCAGCGTTGACTACAAGGTATTTTTTATAATGCCTTAAGCTTGACCACACCACTAGGAATGTACTTGGCCCAGTTTATGGAGTGTTAGATTAACATGAGAGAGGTCAAACTACCCATAGCTAAAAGGTAAAGCAAGATTAAGGGTTATTCAAGGGGCAGTGTCACATTATTTTAGTCAACTTTCGAAAGAAAAGAAAAACAAGACGATATAGCTAAATTTATAGTGGAAGTGCAATTAGCTATATCAAGCTACGTGCAGTTCACAGGCACCCCACTTTCAATAATCTAAAAGAAACAATTCAAACTTACAGTAACAGAAACATGATTAAGAACCCCAACCTGCAGGAGGTTGGCTATTCACAAAGTGTCACTGGTAGAGTTTAATGTAGGGCAACCAGAAACAAATCCAAACCAGAAGCTACATTTAGAACGGGATTTGAACCCAGGGCAATGGCATGCAAACTTATTTGCCCCAAAACCACTAGACCACACCAACATTATGGTTATTATTATTTTTGTTTGCCCTGTGTTGCACTCGGTCGATGTGAAAAAACAAACAAAATTGTTATGTCAAAGCTATATTACTGTAATTAACAAACAATAACTTTTTTCTTCTCAATGGTGGCTTATATGCTCCACGTCACTTACAGGAGCTCTGAATTAGAGGGGTGGCGAAACTGGTACCTCCAAAATTTTGGCCATCGCAAACTTTTCATCCAATCTTGAAATCTTGACTGCCTTTGCAAAGAGTCGCGAAGTCTCGTTCATATTGTATTTACTTCGGTGTGAAGTCTTGCATGTTGTGGTCTCAGTCTT
>NC_090874.1:74055741-74078241 GCF_036669935.1 Montipora foliosa | reverse complement strand
CTTTGTAATCTGCGACTCCAGTGCTTACCATATGACAGATAAAATTACTTTTCACTTAAATATATAAGCCATTTATTTCTTACGCTATATTGACAAGGGCGGTTTGGAGCTGTGAGTAGGCGTGGGATTTGTCACATATGGTTTAGGGGCCGACATATCTCTCCCTCAATGCCGTACCGGGAGGCAAGGTCGGTAGCAGAAAGCAGTGAAGGGCCAACTGCGTCCAAAAGCGATCGCACGGGCCGAAATCCCGGGATGATTCGTTCGGTACGACGCTCCAGCGCCGGTGTCTGGAGGTACTGCGTTTTTCTCTCTTGTTCAAACATTCCGTTAGCGCATGCGCAAATGTTCTGGCTCTTCGATAGCTAGCCTACCAAAAAAAAAATTAACATGCTGTTTTTTTTGTTTGTTGTTTGTTTTTTTTGTACTAGCAATTGAAATTTCAGTTGATTTTATATGCATAAACGTAACGTAAGAACCGTGCGTGTCTGGTCTTGTCTCAGACAGAGGCGAGAGATGGTTTCATGCAGATTGGGACGCCTAAAATGCTCTGTTGTAAACATGGCGGTTCAGGAGTGAAGTTGTCTCTCTGGCCTTTCTGTGGACGAATTCCAGGACCTACTGACACAATCTGGGCAAGTTTTGAAAGCTAAAACCTTCAATCGATATGTTATTTTGCTGGTAGGACTGGGTGGCCCGACACTTATAAAAAAAAACTATGAAATGAGAATCGGGAGTGTTCCCTCGTCATGGAATGGCAGAATTACCCAGAATTCTTTTTGGGCATGAGCGAGGCAACTTGAGAAGCACGAGACTGGCCCTCATCGAATGGCTGAAGCGCGGCCAGAGGAAATGATTTCTAGCCAGATACTCAGGAGTAGGCCTGGTGTGTGCTGTTAACTTAGATTTTGGATTTCTGAACAAGTTTTTATCATAGAAAATTCGCGACAAAGTTGTGCTTTCATTTCGCTGTAATTCTCGTGTCAAAGAAACGGTATAATAATGTAAATAAGAGAATAAGGATATTTATATTTGCAGATTGCCTGTCCTCTTACTACGAAAGTCAAGCTCTACATCTCTATGCAATAAGCGCATTCAAAATTTCCTCGCATTACTTGATTAAAGTATGTTTTTTTTTGTTTTGTGTTGTTTTGTTTTTTTTTTTTCAAGAAAGGGTTTTTCTGCTTATATGAAAAATACGTTTTCTCTCCCGTCCCCTTCTTATGCATGGTCTTCGCGGAAATTACATTCTGTCCCTCAATAAAATAAACCTGGAACAACCAGTTATGGTCTTAGTTCTCTTTTTTCTTACGTATCAGCTAAGTTGCGGAATGCGCTACCTGATTTTATCCGTACCTATGAGTTTACTGGTTTTAAAAGAGAATCAAGGGCCGCATTTTGTACAGCGGCTTTTCTTTTTAATAAATATATCTTTAAATATTATGTATTTAGTAGCTATCTGTATATGCCATGTATTTTAGCTGTAAATGTTATGTCTCGAAGACATTAGCTCCTGTAATTATTCCGAAATTCGAGATGAAATAAAGCTTATGCCTGTATGAATGTTACCTTTAGCAGGGCGCGTGCGCACGTACACTTTGTAATCTGCGACTCCAGTGCTTACCATATGACAGATAAAATTACTTTTCACTTAAATATATAAGCCATTTATTTCTTACGCTATATTGACAAGGGCGGTTTGGAGCTGTGAGTAGGCGTGGGATTTGTCACATATGGTTTAGGGGCCGACATATCTCTCCCTCAATGCCGTACCGGGAGGCAAGGTCGGTAGCAGAAAGCAGTGAAGGGCCAACTGCGTCCAAAAGCGATCGCACGGGCCGAAATCCCGGGATGATTCGTTCGGTACGACGCTCCAGCGCCGGTGTCTGGAGGTACTGCGTTTTTCTCTCTTGTTCAAACATTCCGTTAGCGCATGCGCAAATGTTCTGGCTCTTCGAAAGCTAGCCTACCAAAAAAAAAATTAAGATGCTGTTTTTTTTGTTTGTTTGTTTTTTTTTTTTGTACTAGCAATTGAAATTTCAGTTGATTTTATATGCATAAACGTAACGTAAGAACCGTGCGTGTCTGGTCTTGTCTCAGACAGAGGCGAGAGATGGTTTCATGCAGATTGGGACGCCTAAAATGCTCTGTTGTAAACATGGCGGTTCAGGAGTGAAGTTGTCTCTCTGGCCTTTCTGTGGACGAATTCCAGGACCTACTGACACAATCTGGGCAAGTTTTGAAAGCTATAACCTTCAATCGATATGTTATTTTGCTGGTAGGACTGGGTGGCCCGACACTTATAAAAAAAAACTATGAAATGAGAATCGGGAGTGTTCCCTCGTCATGGAATGGCAGAATTACCCAGAATTCTTTTTGGGCATGAGCGAGGCAACTTGAGAAGCACGAGACTGGCCCTCATCGAATGGCTGAAGCGCGGCCAGAGGAAATGATTTCTAGCCAGATACTCAGGAGTAGGCCTGGTGTGTGCTGTTAACTTAGATTTTGGATTTCTGAACAAGTTTTTATCATAGAAAATTCGCGACAAAGTTGTGCTTTCATTTCGCTGTAATTCTCGTGTCAAAGAAACGGTATAATAATGTAAATAAGAGAATAAGGATATTTATATTTGCAGATTGCCTGTCCTCTTACTACGAAAGTCAAGCTCTACATCTCTATGCAATAAGCGCATTCAAAATTTCCTCGCATTACTTGATTAAAGTATGTTTTTTTTTGTTTTGTTTTGTTTTGTTTTGTTTTTTTCAAGAAAGGGTTTTTCTGCTTATATGAAAAATACGTTTTCTCTCCCGTCCCCTTCTTATGCATGGTCTTCGCGGAAATTACATTCTGTCCCTCAATAAAATAAACCTGGAACAACCAGTTATGGTCTTAGTTCTCTTTTTTCTTACGTATCAGCTAAGTTGCGGAATGCGCTACCTGATTTTATCCGTACCTATGAGTTTACTGGTTTTAAAAGAGAATCAAGGGCCGCATTTTGTACAGCGGCTTTTCTTTTTAATAAATATATCTTTAAATATTATGTATTTAGTAGCTATCTGTATATGCCATGTATTTTAGCTGTAAATGTTATGTCTCGAAGACATTAGCTCCTGTAATTATTCCGAAATTCGAGATGAAATAAAGCTTATGCCTGTATGAATGTTACCTTTAGCAGGGCGCGTGCGCACGTACACTTTGTAATCTGCGACTCCAGTGCTTACCATATGACAGATAAAATTACTTTTCACTTAAATATATAAGCCATTTATTTCTTACGCTATATTGACAAGGGCGGTTTGGAGCTGTGAGTAGGCGTGGGATTTGTCACATATGGTTTAGGGGCCGACATATCTCTCCCTCAATGCCGTACCGGGAGGCAAGGTCGGTAGCAGAAAGCAGTGAAGGGCCAACTGCGTCCAAAAGCGATCGCACGGGCCGAAATCCCGGGATGATTCGTTCGGTACGACGCTCCAGCGCCGGTGTCTGGAGGTACTGCGTTTTTCTCTCTTGTTCAAACATTCCGTTAGCGCATGCGCAAATGTTCTGGCTCTTCGATAGCTAGCCTACCAAAAAAAAAATTAACATGCTGTTTTTCTTGTTTGTTTGTTTTTTTTTTTTGTACTAGCAATTGAAATTTCAGTTGATTTTATATGCATAAACGTAACGTAAGAACCGTGCGTGTCTGGTCTTGTCTCAGACAGAGGCGAGAGATGGTTTCATGCAGATTGGGACGCCTAAAATGCTCTGTTGTAAACATGGCGGTTCAGGAGTGAAGTTGTCTCTCTGGCCTTTCTGTGGACGAATTCCAGGACCTACTGACACAATCTGGGCAAGTTTTGAAAGCTAAAACCTTCAATCGATATGTTATTTTGCTGGTAGGACTGGGTGGCCCGACACTTATAAAAAAAACTATGAAATGAGAATCGGGAGTCTTCCCTCGTCATGGAATGGCAGAATTACCCAGAATACTTTTTGGGCATGAGCGAGGCAACTTGAGAAGCACGAGACTGGCCCTCATCGAATGGCTGAAGCGCGGCCAGAGGAAATGATTTCTAGCCAGATACTCAGGAGTAGGCCTGGTGTGTGCTGTTAACTTAGATTTTGGATTTCTGAACAAGTTTTTATCATAGAAAATTCGCGACAAAGTTGTGCTTTCATTTCGCTGTAATTCTCGTGTCAAAGAAACGGTATAATAATGTAAATAAGAGAATAAGGATATTTATATTTGCAGATTGCCTGTCCTCTTACTACGAAAGTCAAGCTCTACATCTCTATGCAATAAGCGCATTCAAAATTTCCTCGCACTACTTGATTAAAGTATGTTTTTTTTTGTTTTGTTTTGTTTTGTTTTGTTTTTTTCAAGAAAGGGTTTTTCTGCTTATATGAAAAATACGTTTTCTCTCCCGTCCCCTTCTTATGCATGGTCTTCGCGGAAATTACATTCTGTCCCTCAATAAAATAAACCTGGAACAACCAGTTATGGTCTTAGTTCTCTTTTTTCTTACGTATCAGCTAAGTTGCGGAATGCGCTACCTGATTTTATCCGTACCTATGAGTTTACTGGTTTTAAAAGAGAATCAAGAACCGCATTTTGTACAGCGGCTTTTCTTTTTAATAAATATATCTTTAAATATTATGTATTTAGTAGCTATCTGTATATGCTATGTATTTTAGCTGTAAATGTTATGTCTCGAAGACATTAGCTCCTGTAATTATTCCGAAATTCGAGATGAAATAAAGCTTATGCCTGTATGAATGTTACCTTTAGCAGGGCGCGTGCGCACGTACACTTTGTAATCTGCGACTCCAGTGCTTACCATATGACAGATAAAATTACTTTTCACTTAAATATATAAGCCATCTATTTCTTACGCTATATTGACAAGGGCGGTTTGGAGCTGTGAGTAGGCGTGGGATTTGTCACATATGGTTTAGGGGCCGACATATCTCTCCCTCAATGCCGTACCGGGAGGCAAGGTCGGTAGCAGAAAGCAGTGAAGGGCCAACTGCGTCCAAAAGCGATCGCACGGGCCGAAATCCCGGGATGATTCGTTCGGTACGACGCTCCAGCGCCGGTGTCTGGAGGTACTGCGTTTTTCTCTCTTGTTCAAACATTCCGTTAGCGCATGCGCAAATGTTCTGGCTCTTCGATAGCTAGCCTACCAAAAAAAAAATTAACATGCTGTTTTTTTTGTTTGTTTGTTTTTTTTTTTTTTGTACTAGCAATTGAAATTTCAGTTGATTTTATATGCATAAACGTAACGTAAGAACCGTGCGTGTCTGGTCTTGTCTCAGACAGAGGCGAGAGATGGTTTCATGCAGATTGGGAGGCCTAAAATGCTCTGTTGTAAACATGGCGGTTCAGGAAAGAAGTTGTCTCTCTGGCCCTTCTGTGGACGAATTCCAGGACCTACTGACACAATCTGGGCAAGTTTTGAAAGCTAAAACCTTCAATCGATACGTTATTTTGCTGGTAGGACTGGGTGGCCCGACACATAAAAAAAACTATGAAATGAGAATCGGGAGTCTTCCCTCGTCATGGAATGGCAGAATTACCCAGAATACTTTTTGGGCATGAGCGAGGCAACTTGAGAAGCACGAGACTGGCCCTCATCGAATGGCTGAAGCGCGGCCAGAGGAAATGATTTCTAGCCAGATACTCAGGAGTAGGCCTGGTGTGTGCTGTTAACTTAGATTTTGGATTTCTGAACAAGTTTTTATCATAGAAAATTCGCGACAAAGTTGTGCTTTCATTTCGCTGTAATGCTCGTGTCAAAGAAACGGTATAATAATGTAAATAAGAGAATAAGGATATTTATATTTGCAGATTGCCTGTCCTCTTACTACGAAAGTCAAGCTCTACATCTCTATGCAATAAGCGCATTCAAAGTTTCCTCGCATTACTTGATAAAAGTATGTATTTTTTTGTTTTGTTTTGTTTTGTTTTTTTCAAGAAAGGGTTTTTCTGCTTATATGAAAAATACGTTTTCTCTCCCGTCCCCTTCTTATGCATGGTCTTCGCGGAAATTACATTCTGTCCCTCAATAAAATAAACCTGGAACAACCAGTTATGGTCTTAGTTCTCTTTTTTCTTACGTATCAGCTAAGTTGCGGAATGCGCTACCTGATTTTATCCGTACCTATGAGTTTACTGGTTTTAAAAGAGAATCAAGGGCCGCATTTTGTACAGCGGCTTTTCTTTTTAATAAATATATCTTTAAATATTATGTATTTAGTAGCTATCTGTATATGCTATGTATTTTAGCTGTAAATGTTATGTCTCGAAGACATTAGCTCCTGTAATTATTCCGAAATTCGAGATGAAATAAAGCTTATGCCTGTATGAATGTTACCTTTAGCAGGGCGCGTGCGCACGTACACTTTGTAATCTGCGACTCCAGTGCTTACCATATGACAGATAAAATAACTTTTCACTTAAATATATAAGCCATCTATTTCTTACGCTATATTGACAAGGGCGGTTTGGAGCTGTGAGTAGGCGTGGGATTTGTCACATATGGTTTAGGGGCCGACATATCTCTCCCTCAATGCCGTACCGGGAGGCAAGGTCGGTAGCAGAAAGCAGTGAAGGGCCAACTGCGTCCAAAAGCGATCGCACGGGCCGAAATCCCGGGATGATTCGTTCGGTACGACGCTCCAGCGCCGGTGTCTGGAGGTACTGCGTTTTTCTCTCTTGTTCAAACATTCCGTTAGCGCATGCGCAAATGTTCTGGCTCTTCGATAGCTAGCCTACCAAAAAAAAAATTAACATGCTGTTTTTTTTGTTTGTTTGTTTTTTTTTTTTTGTACTAGCAATTGAAATTTCAGTTGATTTTATATGCACAAACGTAACGTAAGAACCGTGCGTGTCTGGTCTTGTCTCAGACAGAGGCGAGAGATGGTTTCATGCAGATTGGGAGGCCTAAAATGCTCTGTTGTAAACATGGCGGTTCAGGAAAGAAGTTGTCTCTTTGGCCCTTCTGTGGACGAATTCCAGGACATACTGACACAATCTGGGCAAGTTTTGAAAGCTAAAACCTTCAATCGATACGTTATTTTGCTGGTAGGACTGGGTGGCCCGACACATAAAAAAAACTATGAAATGAGAATCGGGAGTCTTCCCTCGTCATGGAATGGCAGAATTACCCAGAATACTTTTTGGGCATGAGCGAGGCAACTTGAGAAGCACGAGACTGGCCCTCATCGAATGGCTGAAGCGCGGCCAGAGGAAATGATTTCTAGCCAGATACTCAGGAGTAGGCCTGGTGTGTGCTGTTAACTTAGATTTTGGATTTCTGAACAAGTTTTTATCATAGAAAATTCGCGACAAAGTTGTGCTTTCATTTCGCTGTAATGCTCGTGTCAAAGAAACGGTATAATAATGTAAATAAGAGAATAAGGATATTTATATTTGCAGATTGCCTGTCCTCTTACTACGAAAGTCAAGCTCTACATCTCTATGCAATAAGCGCATTCAAAGTTTCCTCGCATTACTTGATAAAAGTATGTTTTTTTTTGTTTTGTTTTGTTTTGTTTTTTTCAAGAAAGGGTTTTTCTGCTTATATGAAAAATACGTTTTCTCTCCCGTCCCCTTCTTATGCATGGTCTTCGCGGAAATTACATTCTGTCCCTCAATAAAATAAACCTGGAACAACCAGTTATGGTCTTAGTTCTCTTTTTTCTTACGTATCAGCTAAGTTGCGGAATGCGCTACCTGATTTTATCCGTACCTATGAGTTTACTGGTTTTAAAAGAGAATCAAGGGCCGCATTTTGTACAGCGGCTTTTCTTTTTAATAAATATATCTTTAAATATTATGTATTTAGTAGCTATCTGTATATGCTATGTATTTTAGCTGTAAATGTTATGTCTCGAAGACATTAGCTCCTGTAATTATTCCGAAATTCGAGATGAAATAAAGCTTATGCCTGTATGAATGTTACCTTTAGCAGGGCGCGTGCGCACGTACACTTTGTAATCTGCGACTCCAGTGCTTACCATATGACAGATAAAATTACTTTTCACTTAAATATATAAGCCATTTATTTCTTACGCTATATTGACAAGGGCGGTTTGGAGCTGTGAGTAGGCGTGGGATTTGTCACATATGGTTTAGGGGCCGACATATCTCTCCCTCAATGCCGTACCGGGAGGCAAGGTCGGTAGCAGAAAGCAGTGAAGGGCCAACTGCGTCCAAAAGCGATCGCACGGGCCGAAATCCCGGGATGATTCGTTCGGTACGACGCTCCAGCGCCGGTGTCTGGAGGTACTGCGTTTTTCTCTCTTGTTCAAACATTCCGTTAGCGCATGCGCAAATGTTCTGGCTCTTCGATAGCTAGCCTACCAAAAAAAAAATTAACATGCTGTTTTGGTTGTTTGTTTGTTTTTTTTTTTTGTACTAGCAATTGAAATTTCAGTTGATTTTATATGCATAAACGTAACGTAAGAACCGTGCGTGTCTGGTCTTGTCTCAGACAGAGGCGAGAGATGGTTTCATGCAGATTGGGACGCCTAAAATGCTCTGTTGTAAACATGGCGGTTCAGGAGTGAAGTTGTCTCTCTGGCCTTTCTGTGGACGAATTCCAGGACCTACTGACACAATCTGGGCAAGTTTTGAAAGCTAAAACCTTCAATCGATATGTTATTTTGCTGGTAGGACTGGGTGGCCCGACACTTATAAAAAAAACTATGAAATGAGAATCGGGAGTCTTCCCTCGTCATGGAATGGCAGAATTACCCAGAATTCTTTTTGGGCATGAGCGAGGCAACTTGAGAAGCACGAGACTGTCCCTCATCGAATGGCTGAAGCGCGGCCAGAGGAAATGATTTCTAGCCAGATACTCAGGAGTAGGCCTGGTGTGTGCTGTTAACTTAGATTTTGGATTTCTGAACAAGTTTTTATCCCAGAAAATTCGCGACAAAGTTGTGCTTTCATTTCGCTGTAATTCTCGTGTCAAAGAAACGGTATAATAATGTAAATAAGAGAATAAGGATATTTATATTTGCAGATTGCCTGTCCTCTTTCTACGAAAGTCAAGCTCTACATCTCTATGCAATAAGTGCATTCAAAATTTCCTCGCATTACTTGATAAAAGTATGTTTTTTTTTTGTTTTGTTTTGTTTTGTTTTTTTCGAGAAAGGGTTTTTCTGCTTATATGAAAAATACGTTTTCTCTCCCGTCCCCTTCTTATGCATGGTCTTCGCGGAAATTACATTCTGTCCCTCAATAAAATAAACCTGGAACAACCAGTTATGGTCTTAGTTCTCTTTTTTCTTACGTATCAGCTAAGTTGCGGAATGCGCTACCTGATTTTATCCGTACCTATGAGTTTACTGGTTTTAAAAGAGAGTCAAGAACCGCATTTTGTACAGCGGCTTTTCTTTTTAATAAATATATCTTTAAATATTATGTATTTAGTAGCTATCTGTATATGCTATGTATTTTAGCTGTAAATGTTATGTCTCGAAGACATAAGCTCCTGTAATTATTCCGAAATTCGAGATGAAATAAAGCTTATGCCTGTATGAATGTTACCTTTAGCAGGGCGCGTGCGCACGTACACTTTGTAATCTGCGACTCCAGTGCTTACCATATGACAGATAAAATTACTTTTCACTTAAATATATAAGCCATCTATTTCTTACGCTATATTGACAAGGGCGGTTTGGAGCTGTGAGTAGGCGTGGGATTTGTCACATATGGTTTAGGGGCCGACATATCTCTCCCTCAATGCCGTACCGGGAGGCAAGGTCGGTAGCAGAAAGCAGTGAAGGGCCAACTGCGTCCAAAAGCGATCGCACGGGCCGAAATCCCGGGATGATTCGTTCGGTACGACGCTCCAGCGCCGGTGTCTGGAGGTACTGCGTTTTTCTCTCTTGTTCAAACATTCCGTTAGCGCATGCGCAAATGTTCTGGCTCTTCGATAGCTAGCCTACCAAAAAAAAAATTAACATGCTGTTTTTTTTGTTTGTTTGTTTGTTTTGTTTTGTACTAGCAATTGAAATTTCAGTTGATTTTATATGCATAAACGTAACGTAAGAACCGTGCGTGTCTGGTCTTGTCTCAGACAGAGGCGAGAGATGGTTTCATGCAGATTGGGAGGCCTAAAATGCTCTGTTGTAAACATGGCGGTTCAGGAAAGAAGTTGTCTCTCTGGCCCTTCTGTGGACGAATTCCAGGACCTACTGACACAATCTGGGCAAGTTTTGAAAGCTAAAACCTTCAATCGATATGTTATTTTGCTGGTAGGACTGGGTGGCCCGACACTTATAAAAAAAACTATGAAATGAGAATCGGGAGTCTTCCCTCGTCATGGAATGGCAGAATTACCCAGAATTCTTTTTGGGCATGAGCGAGGCAACTTGAGAAGCACGAGACTGTCCCTCATCGAATGGCTGAAGCGCGGCCAGAGGAAATGATTTCTAGCCAGATACTCAGGAGTAGGCCTGGTGTGTGCTGTTAACTTAGATTTTGGATTTCTGAACAAGTTTTTATCCCAGAAAATTCGCGACAAAGTTGTGCTTTCATTTCGCTGTAATTCTCGTGTCAAAGAAACGGTATAATAATGTAAATAAGAGAATAAGGATATTTATATTTGCAGATTGCCTGTCCTCTTTCTACGAAAGTCAAGCTCTACATCTCTATGCAATAAGTGCATTCAAAATTTCCTCGCATTACTTGATAAAAGTATGTTTTTTTTTTGTTTTGTTTTGTTTTGTTTTTTTCGAGAAAGGGTTTTTCTGCTTATATGAAAAATACGTTTTCTCTCCCGTCCCCTTCTTATGCATGGTCTTCGCGGAAATTACATTCTGTCCCTCAATAAAATAAACCTGGAACAACCAGTTATGGTCTTACTTCTCTTTTTTCTTACGTATCAGCTAAGTTGCGGAATGCGCTACCTGATTTTATCCGTACCTATGAGTTTACTGGTTTTAAAAGAGAGTCAAGAACCGCATTTTGTACAGCGGCTTTTCTTTTTAATAAATATATCTTTAAATATTATGTATTTAGTAGCTATCTGTATATGCTATGTATTTTAGCTGTAAATGTTATGTCTCGAAGACATAAGCTCCTGTAATTATTCCGAAATTCGAGATGAAATAAAGCTTATGCCTGTATGAATGTTACCTTTAGCAGGGCGCGTGCGCACGTACACTTTGTAATCTGCGACTCCAGTGCTTACCATATGACAGATAAAATTACTTTTCACTTAAATATATAAGCCATCTATTTCTTACGCTATATTGACAAGGGCGGTTTGGAGCTGTGAGTAGGCGTGGGATTTGTCACATATGGTTTAGGGGCCGACATATCTCTCCCTCAATGCCGTACCGGGAGGCAAGGTCGGTAGCAGAAAGCAGTGAAGGGCCAACTGCGTCCAAAAGCGATCGCACGGGCCGAAATCCCGGGATGATTCGTTCGGTACGACGCTCCAGCGCCGGTGTCTGGAGGTACTGCGTTTTTCTCTCTTGTTCAAACATTCCGTTAGCGCATGCGCAAATGTTCTGGCTCTTCGATAGCTAGCCTACCAAAAAAAAAATTAACATGCTGTTTTTTTGTTTGTTTGTTTGTTTTGTTTTGTACTAGCAATTGAAATTTCAGTTGATTTTATATGCATAAACGTAACGTAAGAACCGTGCGTGTCTGGTCTTGTCTCAGACAGAGGCGAGAGATGGTTTCATGCAGATTGGGAGGCCTAAAATGCTCTGTTGTAAACATGGCGGTTCAGGAAAGAAGTTGTCTCTCTGGCCCTTCTGTGGACGAATTCCAGGACCTACTGACACAATCTGGGCAAGTTTTGAAAGCTAAAACCTTCAATCGATATGTTATTTTGCTGGTAGGACTGGGTGGCCCGACACTTATAAAAAAAACTATGAAATGAGAATCGGGAGTCTTCCCTCGTCATGGAATGGCAGAATTACCCAGAATTCTTTTTGGGCATGAGCGAGGCAACTTGAGAAGCACGAGACTGTCCCTCATCGAATGGCTGAAGCGCGGCCAGAGGAAATGATTTCTAGCCAGATACTCAGGAGTAGGCCTGGTGTGTGCTGTTAACTTAGATTTTGGATTTCTGAACAAGTTTTTATCATAGAAAATTCGCGACAAAGTTGTGCTTTCATTTCGCTGTAATTCTCGTGTCAAAGAAACGGTATAATAATGTAAATAAGAGAATAAGGATATTTATATTTGCAGATTGCCTGTCCTCTTACTACGAAAGTCAAGCTCTACATCTCTATGCAATAAGCGCATTCAAAATTTCCTCGCATTACTTGATAAAAGTATGTTTTTTTTTGTTTTGTTTTGTTTTGTTTTTTTCAAGAAAGGGTTTTTCTGCTTATATGAAAAATACGTTTTCTCTCCCGTCCCCTTCTTATGCATGGTCTTCGCGGAAATTACATTCTGTCCCTCAATAAAATAAACCTGGAACAACCAGTTATGGTCTTAGTTCTCTTTTTTCTTACGTATCAGCTAAGTTGCGGAATGCGCTACCTGATTTTATCCGTACCTATGAGTTTACTGGTTTTAAAAGAGAATCAAGGGCCGCATTTTGTACAGCGGCTTTTCTTTTTAATAAATATATCTTTAAATATTATGTATTTAGTAGCTATCTGTATATGCCATGTATTTTAGCTGTAAATGTTATGTCTCGAAGACATTAGCTCCTGTAATTATTCCGAAATTCGAGATGAAATAAAGCTTATGCCTGTATGAATGTTACCTTTAGCAGGGCGCGTGCGCACGTACACTTTGTAATCTGCGACTCCAGTGCTTACCATATGACAGATAAAATAACTTTTCACTTAAATATATAAGCCATCTATTTCTTACGCTATATTGACAAGGGGGGTTTGGAGCTGTGAGTAGGCGTGGGATTTGTCACATATGGTTTAGGGGCCAACATATCTCTCCCTCAATGCCGTACCGGGAGGCAAGGTCGGTAACAGAAAGCAGTGAAGGGCCAACTGCGTCCAAAAGCGATCGCACGGGCCGAAATCCCGGGATGATTCGTTCGGTACGACGCTCCAGCGCCGGTGTCTGGAGGTACTGCGTTTTTCTCTCTTGTTCAAACATTCCGTTAGCGCATGCGCAAATGTTCTGGCTCTTCGATAGCTAGCCTACCAAAAAAAAAATTAACATGCTGTTTTTTTTGTTTGTTTGTTTGTTTTGTTTTGTACTAGCAATTGAAATTTCAGTTGATTTTATATGCATAAACGTAACGTAAGAACCGTGCGTGTCTGGTCTCGTCTCAGACAGAGGCGAGAGATGGTTTCATGCAGATTGGGACGCCTAAAATGCTCTGTTGTAAACATGGCGGTTCAGGAGTGAAGTTGTCTCTCTGGCCTTTCTGTGGAGGAATTCCAGGACCTACTGACACAATCTGGGCAAGTTTTGAAAGCTAAAACCTTCAATCGATGCGTTATTTTGCTGGTAGGACTGGGTGGCCCGACACTTGTAAAAAAAACTATGAAATGAGAATCGGGAGTCTTCCCTCGTCATGTAATGGCAGAATTACCCAGAATTCTTTTTGGGCATGAGCGAGGCAACTTAAGAAGCACGAGACTGGCCTTCATCGAATGGCTGAAGCGCGGCCAGAGGAAATGATTTCTAGCCAGATACTCAGGAGTAGGCCTGGTGTGTGCTGTTAACTTAGATTTTGGATTTCTGAACAAGTTTTTATCATAGAAAATTGCGACAAAGTTGTGCTTTCATTTTGCTGTAATTCTCGTGTCAAAGAAACGGTATAATAATGTAAATAAGAGAATAAGGATGTTTATATTTGCAGATTACCTGTCCTCTTACTACGAAAGTCAAGCTCTACATCTCTATGCAATAAGCGCATTTAAAATTTCCTCGCATTACTTGATAAAAGTATGTTTTTTTTTTTGTTTTGTTTTGTTTTTTTCAAGAAAGCGTTTTTCTACTTATATGAAAAATACGTTTTCTTTCCCGTCCCCTTCCTATGCATGGTCTTCGCGGAAATTACATTCTGTCCCTCAATAAAATAAACCTGGAACAACCAGTTATGGTCTTAGTTCTCTTTTTTCTTACGTATCAGCTAAGTTGCGGAATGCGCTACCTGATTTTATCCGTACCTTTGAGTTTACTGGTTTTAAAAGAGAATCAAGGGCCGCATTTTGTACAGCGGCTTTTCTTTTTAATAAATATATCTTTAAATATTATGTATTTAGTAGCTATCTGTATATGCTATGTATTTTAGCTGTAAATGTTATGTCTCGAAGACATTAGCTCCTGTATTTATTCCGAAATTCGAGATGAAATAAAGCTTATGCCTGTATGAATGTTACCTTTAGCAGGGCGCGTGCGCACGTACACTTTGTAATCTGCGACTCCAGTGCTTACTATATGACAGGATAAAATTACTTTTCACTTAAATATATAAGCCATCTATTTTTTACGCTATATTGACAAGGGCGGTTTGGAGCTGTGAGTAGGCGTGGGATTTGTCACATATGGTTTAGGGGCCGACATATCTCTCCCTCAATGCCGTACCGGGAGGCAAGGTCGGTAGCAGAAAGCAGTGAAGGGCCAACTGCGTCCAAAAGCGATCGCACGGGCCGAAATCTCGGGATGATTCGTTCGGTACGACGCTCCAGCGCCGGTGTCTGGAGGTACTGCGTTTTTCTCTCTTGTTCAAACATTCCGTCAGCGCATGCGCAAATGTTCTGGCTCTTCGATAGCTAGCCTACCAAATAAAAAATAACATGCTGTTTTTTTGGTTTGTTTTTTTTTTTTGTACTAGCAATTGACATTTCAGTTGATTTTATATGCATAAACGTAACGTAAGAACCGTGCGTGTCTGGTCTTGTCTCAGACAGAGGCGAGAGATGGTTTCATGCAGATTGGAACGCCTAAAATGCTCTGTTGTAAACATGGCGGTTCAGGAGTGAAGTTGTCTCTCTGGCCTTTCTGTGGAGGAATTCCAGGACCTACTGACACAATCTGGGCAAGTTTTGAAAGCTAAAACCTTCAATCGATGCGTTGTTTTGCTGGTAGGACTGGGTGGCCCGACACTTATAAAAAAAACTATGAAATGAGAATCGGGAGTGTTCCCTCGTCATGGAATGGCAGAATTACCCAGAATTCTTTTTGGGCATGAGCGAGGCAAAGACTGGCCCTCACCGAATGGCTGAAGCGCGGCTTCTAGCCAGATACTCAGGAGTTGGCCTGGTGTGTGCTGTTAACTTAGATTTTGGATTTCTGAACAAGTTTTTATCATAGAAAATTCGCGACAAAGTTGTGCTTTCATTTTGCTGTAATTCTCGTCTCAAAGAAACGGTATAATAATGTAAATAAGAGAATAAGGATGTTTATATTTGCAGATTACCTGTCCTCTTACTACGAAAGTCAAGCTCTACATCTCTATGCAATAAGCGCATTCAAAATTTCCTCGCATTACTTGATAAAAGTATGTTTTTTTTTTGTTTTGTTTTGTTTTGTTTTGTTTTTTTCAAGAAAGCGTTTTTCTGCTTATATGAAAAATACGTTTTTTCTCCCGTCCCCTTCTTATGCATGGTCTTCGCGGAAATTACATTCTGTCCCTCAATAAAATAAACCTGGAACAACCAGTTATGGTCTTAGTTCTCTTTTTTCTTACGTATCAGCTAAGTTGCGGAATGCGCTACCTGATTTTATCCGTACCTTTGAGTTTACTGGTTTTAAAAGAGAATCAAGGGCCGCATTTTGTACAGCGGCTTTTCTTTTTAATAAATATATCTTTAAATATTATGTATTTAGTAGCTATCTGTATATGCTATGTATTTTAGCTGTAAATGTTATGTCTCGAAGACATTAGCTCCTGTAATTATTCCGAAATTCGAGATGAAATAAAGCTTATGCCTGTATGAATGTTACCTTTAGCAGGGCGCGTGCGTACGTACACTTTGTAATCTGCGACTCCAGTGCTTACCATATGACAGGATAAAATTACTTTTCACTTAAATATATAAGCCATCTATTTTTTACGCTATATTGACAAGGGCGGTTTGGAGCTGTGAGTAGGCGTGGGATTTGTCACATATGGTTTAGGGGCCGACACACCCTCGACCCATTGTCTTTGTTCCCTTTGATTAGGGTATACATGGGTATACAGGGGTATATAAGGGTATACAATGGTATACATGGGTATATAGGGGTACATGTATATAAGGGTATACGTGGGTATTTAGGGGTATATAAATGTATACGCGGGTATATACTTGTCTATAACGGTGTACAAGGGTATACAGGGGTATACAGGGGAATATTTTGGTATATAAGGGTATACAAGGGTATTCGTGACTATTCGTTGGTATATTTCGGTCTATGAGGGTGTACAAGTCTATACGTGGGTATACAGGAGTATAGAAGGGTATACGTGGGTATATAAGTGTGTACAAGTGTATGTGTGGGTATACAGGGGTATATAAGGATATACAAGGGTATAGATGGGTGTATTGGGGTATATAAGGGTATACGTGGGTACATAGGGGTATATAAGGGATGGACCATTAGAAAAGTGATGAGGGTGGGGGGGGGGGGGGGGAGGGAGTGGGGAAAAAACCCAAAAAAAAATTCATGCAAGGGAAAATGGCAAGAAAAAAAATTCACACAAAGAAAAAGGTAAAGAAAAAAAATCATGCAGAAGGAAGGTCTAAATTATTGTGACTTTTATTATATATAATATTTTCCAGTGTCTATTAAAAATAATTCTTATTCAAAATATTCTTGGGGCTTTACCCCAGGCCCTGCTATATCATTATTAATAAATAAAGACAATTAGTGTACTGAGGTGTTTTCATCACACTGAATGAAATGACAAATTAATGGTGACATAAATTAATTCACACTACAATAGCGAAAAATGTCGTTCAGAAATCAACAATATTACCAGGCACAATATGAATAAACAAAAATCACTACAGAGGGGCTGTGTTGGTGAATGGAGTATGGCATCATTATGATGGGCTGTGGGAGAGGAATTCCAGAGGGCAGGGACTGCAAAAATGTACAGGGAAGGCGTCCACTCCAAGTGGCTTCCTCCTCTATCACTGTGTGTACAGTTTCGAAAAGATTTTGCATTAAAAAGTGGCCTGTATCCTTTGATCTGTAGTGAGTGTAGAATAATTTATAAATCACAAAAACATAGATAATGAATCAAGATTTCACTGTTAAAAGAAAGCAATATTTGTCTAAAAAAAATTCTTGCAGGGGGTTTCACCTGGAAAAAAAATTCCTGCACAAGCAGTGCGTGAAAAAAAAAAATTCGTACCAGCTGAAAATCCTCCATCCCCCCCATCACTTTCTAATGGTCTGTCCCTAAGGGTATACGTGGGTATACAGGGGTATACAAGGGTATATGCGGGTATACAGGGATATATAAGAGTATACAGGGATATATAATGAGGGATACATGAAGTATTTACCCAAGTCTAGGTACTTCATGTATCCCCTATTATAGTGTATTTAAATTATAATGTATTCCCACTTATTTAAATACATAATAATTAGGGATACATGAAGTACTTACCAACGCATCGTAAGTACGGTCCGTAAAATATCACCAAAATCTTGCCTTTTATCAAGATGGCGCTTGCTGGCAGAACACTCAATATCCTTGGCCGATCTGCTACCCGTGTTCGTTCTACGGGAGTCCTACGTTTGCGATCAGAGTTTGCTGAAGGAGCAGGCAACGTACGTTTCTTTTTTATCGGTCGTTTCTTAATCTTTTGTTTTAAAAACGAAAATCAAATACCGGTTTCATGATTATTGAAATTAAGATCACGAGAAACGTTATAGCTCAAACCGGCATTATAGCCATTTGAATTCAAGCCTGGGTTAAGGTATACACGTTGTATGGCTGGATAAATGCCTGCGAAGTTAATATAATGGCACTAATTTGTAAGCTAATGCAAAATGATTTTGATGGTTGTGAAGCTACAATCAGCGACAAAACTCGTTGACACATTTGTGTTTGAACAGCTATTTTCAAGTGCGAATTGGACTGCCTAAGAAGGCTAAAAGATAGAAGAAATGCAGCATAGGGGATAGAAATGGTCAATTTGTCAACAATTTTGTCACCGATTGTAGCCAGATGAATTATAATTCAAAACAGAGTATTAAATTCTGTTGTTTGTAAGGGAACACCTATGAGAATGATGAAAATACACATGTACCAGTACCAATAGTAATAGTTTACCAAAAGCAGTGCGTTGAGCTCCAATTAATATTTTTTTTATTTTAGTTGGCTCAAATTACTAAACATCACATAATACCTTCTTGTACTTTAATAGAAATCATTGATGTCCTCCTCCTATTTGGGTTCTTGCCTTGACTGTTATTCCACAAGTAATTGACCCTTTTTGATCTCATGCTTTTTCTTGCGGCAGTAATGGTGGAAAATAGGCCTTTTTCATGGTTTCTGACTCCACATTGGTTGGGTGGCAAACTTGGTGTAAATTTAAGTGAATGTAGGGGAATTTTGCTGACTTTGAACAATTAATTGTACCTTTGAGATCTGACGGTTGTGGATAGCAAGAATACTTCTCAAAAATCACTTCTATTGGGATTATTTTCTTGAAGTGTGGCAATCATAGTGGGAGGCACGATGGCCTCATGGTTAGTGTGCTAGACTCCAGAGGGAGTGGTCCGGGTTTGGGCCCTGGCCGGGGACATTGTGTTGTGTTCTTGGGCAAGACTCTTTACTCTCACGGTGCCTCTCTCCACCCAGGTGTATAAATGGGTACCGGCGTATTTAATGCTTGGGGTAGCCCTACGATGGACTAGCATCCCAGAAACTGGGATAAGCTCTGGCCTCCAACCAATCTCCCATACATTCACTGTAAGTTAAGCTGCATACGCCCCCAACCAATATGGCATCAGAAACCGTGAAAAGGTCTATTGTTTATAGGGCTACTCCAGCTTACACTGTCATGCAGAAAAGTACCATGGTCTCTTACTGGATCAAGTATGGCACTTGTGGCTTGTGATGTGCATGTTTTTAAGTTTTGGACTGTTAAGAATGAAGTGGACCTCGTCAGCTTTAATATTGCGAGCAAATCATGTCCAGTAAAGGTTTCAAATTATGTACGTGTTGCTGGCTTATGGAAATAATGAAATTGGTACTAGATTGAATCAGGTCACTTGACTTGGATCAGCTACTCTAAATGTCCTTTTGAAATAGAGGAGGCCTTATTTTTTAATGATGTTTCACTAAGTCAAGCACTTCACCTAGACTCTGTCCGACTTTTGTACCAGTCATTTCTCCACTTGCTAGCAATTTTTGACAATCCTGCCTTTCATTTGCAGAACATGCCTTTCCAGACCAAGAACAAGCCACGACTTCTGGCGACCATGATTGTGTACCTGGGAGGAATGTTTACCTTGCCATTCATTGCTGTGAGATTTCAAATGGCCAAGCAGAGTGCAAGCTAATGTGACAATTTAACCACACGAAACAATATTATTCATTTCTTTATTCCATGCTTGTAATTTTCAGGTATTAATTTCGTTTTTAATAGAAACTTTGCTGTAAGTTTGATTCAACATTGGTTAGTCATTGTAAATCATCTCTGGGTTAAATGTATTGGATTTGCTTGAGATGTAAATTAAACAGCTCTCAAGGCTTTAGCTTTTGTTAAAATGTCTGTCTTCCTTTCCATTGATGGTTTAGGTTCACTAATTTCCCACCTTTCTAGAAATGGATTTTTCCTGATTCATATACCTTTAATTTTGATTTGATCGTCATCTTTACACTTCCATTTTATCACGCAAATAATCTAGCGGTAACTTCTTAAACATATACTAAGCATGTGATTCAACTGAAACTCCTTTATGCGACCCAACTCTCAAAATTTAATTAATTTAATTTAACATAATTTATATAGCGCTAACTCCACTAATTGACCAAAGCGCTTTACAATTCATAATATTAAAAAAATTAAAAAGATCCCACTAATAATAAAATATGAATACATTAAAAACCTATTTACAGGCTTATTTATAAAAATATCACAATAAATCCTATTCTAAATTATCAAAAAGTTAAACATTATATGCTTTTTTAAAAAGATCAGTCTTTAAATGTTTCTTGAATAAATTAATTGTATCTAGACTTCTAAAATCTAATGGCAGCTCGTTCCAGAGTTTAGGTGCAGTTTAACCTTTACATGAAAATCAAGAGGAACTTACAACAGTTACCGGTACTTAGTTTGATTGGTATTTGTGGACTTTATTTCAGTTAAGGTGGCTCAAACTGGTTTCAATAATTTGTGGGGAATGTGCTATTAGAAAGATTAATTCTACAACGCTGTTTCACTTAATGCCAATATCATGGTACCATATGAAACACCAATAATTGGTTACCAAGACAGCAAAAGAACCACCTAAAAATGCCATATATTTTGTGTTTATGTGCTTATATCTAAAAAATGAACTCGGTCACCCCCACTTTTTAGTGCTAAAAACTGATTAGCAGGCTAAGACGAAACTCTGCAAAGTTTAAAAAAATTATCTGGAGCGGGTACCAGTTCAGAGCCACCTTAAAATTTTTGCAATTTTGAAGGTAGCTATGAATCTGCTCCAGA
Source organism: Montipora foliosa (assembly GCF_036669935.1). Lineage (NCBI taxonomy): Eukaryota > Metazoa > Cnidaria > Anthozoa > Scleractinia > Acroporidae > Montipora > Montipora foliosa. Next base: position 74,057,658 of record NC_090874.1, on the reverse strand, counting down.
GAATCTTTTTAAACTTTGCAGAAAGTTTCATCCTAGTGTGCTAATCACTCTTCAGTATTAACAAATGGGGGTCGCCAAGTTTGTTTTTGAGATACATGTATATGCATCTTGTTAAGCATCTATTGGTGTTTGATATGGCATCATAAGGTTACCAAGCCTTCCAAATAGTACAGTTTGTCAGCGTTTGTGCTACTCCTTGAAAAGCCCTGGAATTTAATTTTGAACTTTAAGGGCACTTGAAAAGCCCTTTGAAAAAGGATTTGGTGGGGAACAGCTTGAATTTTTGCTTGGGTGAAAATTGTTGAGATTGATTCCATCTAATCATGGCAAAGTTAACAAGACATTTCAAAAATTGAACCCAAATTTGAGTATTGGGGAAAGATTAAATGCAAAAATTATAAATGCCTGTGCATGCACTTGACTCGCAGGAAGTGGGAAGAATATCAAGGTAGGCTTCTTCAGCAAAGAAAACATTGAAACATGATGTAGGGCATAGAAATCTTCTTACAAACACGCCTTGAAAACTCATTGAAAACCCCTGGAATTTGATATACAAATCCAGTACGAACCCTGGGTTGCTGAAAGTGTTAAAACTGGTTTGAGCCTCCTTAAGTCTTGCACTAATTGAGGACACTATTCCTTTTAATCAACTCAAGTGGACTCAAATCAATCAAATGTTGGTTTCTGAGGAAAGTGGAAAACTGGGGTATCCTGAGAAAAAGTTCCCAGTAGAGTAGAGAACCAACAGACAACCCAAATATGATGCTGACTGAGCCTGGTTTCAAACCTGGGCCACATTGGTAGGACGCAGGTGCTCTCACCACTGCTCCCACTAATTGTGATTTTATACTGACCCCTCTTTTCAACTAAAGCCAGGGATGGCACTAGGATTTTTCAATCTGGGTCCTGGGACCCGCATGTTCGGCCAAATTGGGGTCCCAAGCAATTTTTGGGGGTCCCAAAATCTTGGTGACCCTCTGCGAGAAAAAGAGTATGTTTTAAATTATGAGAAAAAGAGAGTAACCAACTTGGAATTAATATTGACGCATATGCATAGGACTGGCCTACAAAGGCTTTTTCTAGAGCCGTTACATTCATTCCTAGACAAGAACTCTGTTAATGAAAGAGCACCCTTTCCAAGGGTTTATGCATCACTGGTTTCCTCCCTTAGGAGCAACGAACAGTGACGTCTTTTGCTATATATTTGCACTCAGTGACTTGCAGAGTACATTCCTCTGAAGAAGACCGCAGAAGGCAGTCGAAAATTTAGTTTTAACCTTTTTATATGTTTTAAACCCCATTTCTTAGAACTTCAATTATGATCACAGATCGCTCCAACAGTTCTACAAACAACAGAATATACTGACAAATCAAAGCAAGTTGTGTGAGTTATTTAAGTCAGTGCCTTGCGTCCTGGGACGCATTAAAATTTTGATGATGCATTTTTTGGATTTTATTTGCGTAAAAATGCACGATTTCTGCATTAACGCGATCCCTGAAAGCCCACATTGTACGAAGTTCTTAACCTCCCCATTGGTTTTAAGGGACTTCCCGAATCTGATCCAACTGGAATTTTAAAATGCTGGCTTTTGAGGAGAGGGGAAGAACGGAGAAAAACCTTGCGGAGCAGAGTAATGAACCAACAACAACCTTAACCCACATATGGCTACGATTCTGGAATCGAACCAGGGCCACATTGGTCGGAGGCGAGTACAATCACCATTATCCCATCCCTACTCCCCAATGCCATCCCATGAATGTCAAGAATATTAATTTAATTAACTAATGAATGTCTGGAGTACATCTGAGCAGTGTTGGGCCAACACCCCACGAGAAATCACAAGAAAACAACACAACTTCAAATCAACCTTTTATTTATTGCCATTAGATAAATCTGGAAGCAAGAGCTAACACTTT
>NC_090874.1:74048241-74050741 GCF_036669935.1 Montipora foliosa | reverse complement strand
CAGAAGAAGGTCTTATCAAAGCTTTGAGGCAATGCAGTTCTCTTCTGGAGTTAGTCGTTGTAAGGTGTTCAGCTGTGACAGATAAATGTCTCTCTGTCATTGGACAGAGCTGTAAATTTATCAAGTTATTGGACATAAGTTTGTGCCCAGTTACAGACCATGGGCTAAAAGAGGTGGGCTCTTTGAGTGCATTGATGGAGTGAAGAATAACTTTTTGCTCACTTGATAGGGTTTCAGAGTGTAAATATTAGCATTTCCTTTTTGAAATATCTTTTTTTCGTTCCAGAGATACAGTTTTTTGTTTTATAGACTGACTCACAGTTTGAATACAACCTGTGTTTAACCATTCCACTCTCCCTCCCTTCCCATGGTCAGAACCCCAACTTTCTTGGTGGCCAATAGAACAAATCGGCTAACTCAATGTTGTACCCAATTCAAATCTCCTGGATTTAAGATTCTTTGTGTATTGTATTTGCATGATAATGTAGCATTCATATTTACACTGTAAATGATATTGAAATACCTGGAACAAAACGTTTTATTCCCAAAGGGTTTGAATTGGGTACAACAATGGCGCAAATTAAAATTCACAATGGCAGTAGGTTTTTCTTGTATTCTGAAGGAGCTGCTGGGCCACAGGGGGTGGGTGAGTGTTGGTGTTTTGGGGAAGGGGGAGTGGGTGGCTTGATCTGGAGGGGGGTGGGGGGGGGGGGGTCTGGATGAAAAAACTCTCCAGATTTTAGATCTCCAGAAGTTGGCATCTCTGCAAGAGCTAATTGAAGTGGATAACATTACCTCAATTTTAGAGGCGAAATATGGCCCTGTAGCTGCAGATGGGTCAGCCATTCTGACGATGCAGGGCATAAGAGATGATATCTTGGTATTTATTGTAACATGGTATTTAATCTCACATAACTTTCACAACATTTCTTTCAGCTTTGTGGAAGTTGTACAAGGTTGGAGAGATTGACAATGGACCAATGTCGCTCTCTCACAAGCGAAAGTCTGTTTTCTGTTGCGCAGAATTGTTCGATGCTGAGAAGCCTTTCTGTGGAATATGATAATAAAGTTGGAGATGAAGGAGTCTATGAAATTGTGCAAAAATGCCCATTACTGGAAAGACTTCATCTTAACTCCTGTGGGATCACTTCACAATCAGTACTGCATATAGCGCAGTATTGCTCAAATATCAGTGTACTGGATCTGCGTTACTGCTCCTCGCTTACAGATGATGTGGTTAAGGAACTTGTGAATAGTTGTCGATATCTTAAGATTTTGAACTTGAGTCTTTGCTTTCATGTGACAGATATCTCTTTGGAATTCATCATTCGTAACTGCATTGCTCTTCGCAGTTTATATATGGTGCGCTGTCAAATAACTGACAATGGTAAGGTGATGTCTGTCTGACTCTGTATTCAGAAAACTTACAAGCTTAAAGTGCTACTGTGATCAAAAAATTACTTCCTTTTTTTTGTTCAGATTTTGAAAGTGTGTTTGCTTAATTCGTGACTACCAGGCAAATTTTGAGCTTCATTTTCATTTAAAGGCTGATTACTTTGAGTGTAAGATTTGAATTTCACGGTCCACCATGACCCATGTTCAAAACTGACCGAATTGACCTCAGAGGGTTAGATCTAGGGAAAAGTGATGTCATTAATACTCACTAGCTTAAAATCTCAGTTTAAAAGTCTGAAAGCCTGAAACTCCTGTGCTGCATATTAATTCAGCCACGACACACAGATGGTATTCTTAATTAAAGTAGAGAGTTTTTGACATCATTTTCTCCTTGATCCACCTCTCTCAAGAATTTAGTAATGGCAGACCATTAAATAGGAAAGTTACAGTTAATTTAAAAATACACACTCAGGTGTCATTTTGAAATCAGGGCTTAAAACTTGAGTCACTTAGTGTTTAGTTAACAAAATTTTGAAATCCAAAGAAGAAGAAGAATTGATATTTTGGTCATAGTAGCACTTTAAAGATTCAATATTCTTGAAGTTTCTGAAAAAATGTAACATTCTGTAAAATTCTTCTGTAAAGAACATGTTAAATAACTTTTTTGTGATACCTTTGCCCATTTCTCTTCTCTTTTTGCCTTGCTGGATCTCTTCATTTCTTTTAATTTCTCTTCACTTACCTCTCTCCCTTCCCATTCCATTTCCTTCTTTTCTCTTCTTGTCTTCTCTTATCTCAGATTGTTTGTGATGTCTTTCAGGGCTTGCGTCTTTCTCACAGTGTGTGTGTAAATTGGAGAGGTTGGACATAAGTTGGTGCCAAGATGTAACAGATCAAGGAGTTCAAAGTGTCCTCAAGGGCTGTCCATATCTTAAGCATCTAGGTGAGTTAAATTTATAACACAAATAAACAAGTAGCACTATACATGTTGGTTTTGGGAGCAGAAAAAAAATCCAAAGAGCTTTGGGAACAAGAGTGGGAAGTGACCAGTTTTAACTAAAATCGTGTCAAGGATGACGAGGACAGCTATGAGGACGTTGTCTAA
>NC_090874.1:73975741-74043241 GCF_036669935.1 Montipora foliosa | reverse complement strand
TGGTCGTTTCGCCTACCCGCGTGAAGTCGTCTCGACAAGCGTCAAAGCAGCAGACTTCTCGTTCAAGTCTGTATTATTTCAGGCTTTTTCGCAACTGCTTGAAGTTTCGTCATCACCTGCGATGATCATGCACTTTCACTTAGAATGAAACTTGTGCGATTTCCCACAGAAATGTTGCCCGTGTTAGCGAGACAACTTTTTTATGTTGGCGAAACGACCGACATCCAATTTTGAATACTAGCTCGCCAGCGCGCAGCCGGACATAAACTCGAAACCTTGGTGAAAAAAACCCTATAGATATCGTCCGGCGGTTTAGTCTGTCTGCGATGCAGGTTATAGAATACTGGGCGGTTTTTGAAGCAATATCACTGCAGTGGCTCCGCTGCTTACCAGTAGAAGTCGGTGTTGAAGAAGGAATAAGGTTTATCGCCGAGTAAATTACAACGTTCAAAGAACGAGTAAGGTCAGTTGACTACCGAACCACTGAAAAAAATACTAATTTCAAAAGTGGCCCTGTATTCTATAGTTTAGCTCCCCTGGGTTTGAACTCGCGCCTGTGTGACATTTTCCAGTGGTATCGCAATACATGGGGAACAACGTATTCGAATTTCATTTAATAATAATAATAATAATAATAATAATAATAATAATAATAATAATAATAATAATAATAATAATAATAATAATAATAATAATAATAATAATAATGATAGCCGTATTGTGGAGAAAGAAGTCGAGAAGGTAGTGAAATACCAGGATCTAGCAAGAGAATTGAAGAAGTTATGGAAAATGAAAACAATGGTAATTCCTATTGTAATCGGAACATTTGGAACAGTTCCAAAAGATCTAAAGAAGAGACTAGAGATGATTGGTATAGAGACCAAGATAGACGAGCTTCAGAAAAGTGTTATTCTGAACACGGCAAGGATTCTTAGGAAGGTCCTAGAAGTTTGAGGAGACTTGTTGTCACCAAGCTTCCTGGAGTACGGAAGTTCCATTGGAAGTCCAATGTGCGAAAACAAGATAATAATAATAATAATAATAATAATAATAATAATAATAATAATAATAATAATAATAATAATAATAATAATAATAATAATAATAATAATAGTTTATTCATTTCTATCGCGCTAGCTGCATTCAAATATAATCGCCGGCAAATGTGCAAATGTGGCAAACAAAGAATAGACTACGATGCTGCCGCTCTTTTGCTCAGTTTGTTCAGTGTGAAACTGCAACTACTGAATGGACTCGCGGAAAATGACTTCCACAAAATAGACTTAATTAACGCATTATTTTACGCGTCAAAACCTTGTGGTGTCATTTGCGGCCCGAGCGCGAGAATCAAACTTCGTTCTCGTTTGACGGGCTAAGCTAAAAGAGAGGCTCGCCCAAATTCCTCTGTTGTTGGACGGGGGGGAAGGGGGCGGGAGGGGGGGAAGGGGAGTCATTCAAGAGCAAATCGAAGCAAATTTCCCAACGAAGGTGAAAGCCTTTTCACAACGGGAGGTTATCTTCTTAAACTAATTAACAGGTATCCTTGAAAACCTTTGGCAAAAATTACTTTCTTCGAAGTATTACAAAGCTTTCAAGTAAAACGTCAAACGTCAGGCTAGAAATTCGTCAGCGCCAAAACTCTAATCAACTCCTCTCATTTACCTCATTTTTTTGCCCATTCGGCAAAGACATCGAGCCACTTCTCAAAATGGAAAAAAAAGGTAGAATAAGGAAAGTACTATGATTATGCACATGTCTTGCCATTTCACATTATTAAGGAGGCTCGAAAGGGTTTTCTTTAGGTCGAATAACGACGCTACAACACTGTATCACGTAACAGCAATGTTATGGTACCATATCAAACACCGATTATTTCCAAACAAGATGTGATCAAAACAAGATGTGATCATTAGTGTGATGTAATAGGTTACCTTGGCAACGGGAAAACCCAGCAAAAAAACACTATATTTTGGATTGAGTTGCTCATATCTCAAAAACAAATCGCAGAATTAAGGTGGCTCTGAATCCGCTAAAAAGAATTGTTTTAAACTTTGCAGAAAGTTTCATCTTGCCCTTCTGATTACTTGTCAGAAATAAAAAATGGAGGTCACCGAGTAAGCAACTGAAGACAAAATAAAGGGTGTTTTTACAGGGCTTGCCCGTTGCCACGGTGACATATTACGTCACAATAATGACTGTATCTTCTTCAGCAATAATTCGTGTTTCATTTGGTACCACAATGTTGCTAATACATGATACAACGTTGTGGTGCCGATCGTTGAAATAAGAGTCACTTGGAAACGTTGAAACTGGTTTGAACCACCTTAAAGGGATTTAACAACGCGTTTACGAGTGACGGCAAACGGAAAACGACATCTTTCCGCTTGTCTGAGAATCAAGAAACTTATCTTCTCAAACTGTTCTCTCACTTGAGAAAGTGTTCAAAAAAGTCTGTTGCTAACATGCAAAAAAATGAGCTGAAATTAAACAAGTTTTTCTTATTTTTTGGCAAAACGCAAATTTCAGCCTGTCGACTACTGTAAACGCGAAGGTTAATCACTCTACTATCTAACTAACACTGTGAGACGCGGGCGAGGGTATCTAAAACAAAGCCACATCAGTACAGTATCGAGCTTTTATTTTTGGGAAAATAGTACGCTTTTTGCAACCTTCTTTCAGCTGAATACCACACTGCTATTTAGGTTTCGTGCGTGTAGTATACTTTTTTGTATAGAGAGAATAAAGTAAATACTACGCCACATTCGCATATATTAAAAATACAAAAGGTCAGCATGGAAACGATTATGTGGAGCAAGCGAGGATTTCAACTCAACGGAATGTCGGAAGTAATTACACGATTACGACCTTTACGCTTCGAGACTGGCGGAGAGGCTTAACAATCTCTTTCCAATTTTCAACCAATGAGATGCAAAAGCAATCGTGAACTGCGCTAGCGCATTATTTCCTGCACTTCGATTCAATTCAAATTTCGTTTCAGCTCGATTGAAAACCTCGCTAACTCAATTCTTCCTATTGTAATCTGTTGGCTGGCGTTAACCTGAGATCAGATTGTATTTTTGTTTAGTTTCCTTAATTACAAGTGTATTTTTCAGGCGAAAGCGAGCGGTGACATAAGTTTGGGCGTAATCCTAGATTCTCACAGGAGCAACAACGTTTATTTCTCGTTGAGAAACCAATTAGATTTGAAACCAAAACCCGTTGCACTTTGCATGTATATGACTGAGTTCTGAATGGCTAATTGAATTATCTGCGCTTGCAATTTCAACTGAAAGCCATTGCATACGCTGGTTACGTGTTGTCAAGTAATCTTCATTGGATGAAAAATTTGTCACGTCCGTTGCCAAGCAACCTACTTATCACCATAACGACCATCAAAAGTTGCACTTCGCTGCACGCGTTGCAACAATTTTTATACCTTTTCAATACAAAAATATCTGAAAGCAGTTTCCGGGAATAACAGCAAAGATTGTCAGCCAAGTTTGGAAAAAATACATTTTCAGTTCAAAACAATTTCGACAAAACATGATTCTTCTCAAAGTTGTGACTGGATCTCCATCATTTTCTTCAGCTATCGTAAGTGTCAATCATCTGCGAACAATGCTCTCACAGAATTGGTCTTGCCTCATGGTGTCCAGATTTTTCTTGCCATAATTCAAGATCACAACAGTTGATGTTTCTTCCTTTTATGCGAAGCTTAACGACGGCTATCTTGAGCTGCGGCTAAAATGAAAGGAAAAAAATTGATAGCCACTAATTTGTACTTCTGCGATTCATAACTGATTTGCACGCGAAAAACTGAAAGAAAGATTTACTAATGTGTGCCTCGAAGCTTTCTCTCTTTTCCATCTATCACCAAAATGTCATTTACAAAAAACCTTCTAATTCAGTCTCTCACTTACTATGTGCCCATCTTAATGCTTATGTTTATGCTTGCCAATGTGAAAACCCGCATAGTGCTGGTGGTATAACATATTTTTAGTTCACGACCTGTACTAGTATTTTCAGTATTCGTCAAACTCCCCTTGATGTAACCATTTTTTCTTGCTTGGCCTCATACACCATGAGCATTCCTGAGATATCAAGCTTGGTGGTCCATATGCTCATTCGCTGGATAGTTCAAACATTAACACAGGAAACCCGGCGCCCCCTTTTCGCGAAGTGAGTTCTTATACTTTGAAACAAAGGCTGCAAGTAATGAGCTCATGATTTATGGACATTTTTGAGAGTCGAACTGTTTGCATGAATAAGTAGCCAAAAAGGCAGCATGTTGCATAAGCCAGAGTTGAATGTTCCATACTCTACTTGATAAGGTAACCGGTCTTGTGCGTTCTTCAAAACCGGTCACAAGGCCAAACACTCAGCGGGGGCCTGGAAGCCTCGAAACAACAGTATTTACAGTGTTTGTATCTTCAAACGGACAACGTTTCGGGACATGAAACTTAACACAAGTGTCGTTTTCTTCTGGTATTGAAAGACATGCTGAAACATCAGTTTTTCAAATAAGCACACCCTTTCAGAAATGGCCTTCAGGGTATTTGGGCAAAGGGCACCTGGGTGTGGATATCTTTCGTGACAGCAAGATTTTCAACGAGATGAGCAAAAGCAGAAGAACTGCGAGTTTCAAAACCATTTTTGTCTCTTATTCAGGTATCCATGGCAGTAGTTGCAGTAACCAATTTACATTTTCATTTAAAAAAAATTCAAAATTCAAAGATTATTAACTCTAGTCGCTATTTAGACTGAAGACCGCTCCTGTATCTTACATATCCACCCCCCTCCCCCCCTCCCCCATGGCAGATGGATAGTATCGAATTTAGATTTTCAGTTGGCGTAAGTTAATTCGTGGGAACATAAACTTGGAACATTTTTCGGTGTCAAACGCTTAAAATGGCTTTGAACTGCAGACATTTGGAGCAATCTGGAAGAACGTTTATATTCCCATCGGGAACTAACGCAAGACTTGCTCCTTTTGGCTTGTCGCGCATTCAGTCTTTTCTCCCAACGCGCAATGAAGCTCTGCAAAGCTTGCAGCAAGACAAACAGTGACATTAAGTTGTGAGTAAGGTCTACCTTTTCGATTTCTTTAGAATTCCTTTCAGTGGTTTCCCACTCTTCTGTCTCTTAGGAACCTCTAAGAGACTTCGACGAATCGCCTGCGACAGCAAACTCTCCTCTTTGGCTTGTGTAAGATCTTTTTCAAACTTATCCAGTGCACTCAAATGTTGAGCTTGTAAGTATAAACTTTGTTCCATGGCGAAGCGTAGTCTTTTCTCGAACTCTTCGACGCGCCTCTTTTCGTCAACAGGCGAAGAAGCGTGTTTGCTCGGGCCTAAACACCCTGATCCTCTTCCGCGATCATCGCGGGAATTCCCTTTTTTGGCGCCTCTCTCCAGAATGTGGCTGAGAAATTGAAAGAGAAATGATAAGCTTCGTGTGATGTAAGTGCCAATGTATTGAGTAGTGCTGAAACACATACTAAGGACATTGCAGAAACCAAAGTAACTCGAATCGAATTAATTATTGTTTTTAGGAGAGGGGAAATAAATTAACCGGACGAAAAGTTTTCGAAGGAAAGAATGGAACCAGCAAACTCAACCACATTTAACGGAGCACCTTAGGTGACTATCGAATTCAGTTCTTTTTTTGTGATAAACTTTCTGTGCCTTTCAATACATAGGAACGCCATAGATTTCATAGTCCAAATAGAGATCTCGTTTTTTTTTTAGTGAAACCAAACTGGCCACAACGATCTTTGCAGTCTGCGAGTGAAGTAAGTGAAGTGGCGGTCTTTAAATTTAGCAGTCTTCAAACCAAGGGATCTTAAGTTAAACTTAGCGGCCTTCAAATATTAGCGACAAAACAAACCTGAGGCGAACTTGATCCTCCTCTGCTAGTTTGTTGGACAAGAGAGGAGTTGCCTCCTGAGCCTCTGCTGTGGCTTTCGTTCCTTCGGGGCTTTTCTCCTCGCCGGCCTCGTTGTCAAAAACGACGTCAAGCGTGTAGTAGAGAGACACAAGCAAGCAAAAGCCTCCAAACAGAAGCAGCACCTAAAATGAGAGATGAGGGAGATTAGAGCTGAACTGAAACGACAACTTACCATCTTGGACAAGACGTGTGGGTAAATATGGCGCAATTCAGTTTGTAGTTCTACAAACCTTGAGTGTCCTCTCGGATACCACGTGCTGCGGAGTATAAAGAGGGGGCTTGGGGGGACAGGCTGGGGTGTCATTACTATGAAGGTATTTGCCACTCGAAGCTTCCTCTACCAGTCTGAAAACGAAAAATGAGTTCATTTCCGTGCCATGTAACATATCAAGTGCACAAATTAAAAACAACAACAGCAACGACAACAAACCGCAGGTAGAATGATTAGCCGAGGGATGAGTGGCAGATTTGCCTCGGAAGAATTTTTTCTATTCTCCTTCAATCACCCCGCCTACCCCTGACCCCACCCCATAATCATGCGATTGCGCTTCACAAGGGAAACAAAGCAACCCTCACACCCCCCCCCCCCCCCCCACCCTCGGCCCTCCTCCTCTGGCCGTAAGGGAATATAGAGCATAGCCCCAGGCTTTTAGTCAATAGCCCTTTTATATTACATGAAATCAACACGACCAATTCGCTTGCCGTATTTGCCAGAATGGAAAGCGCTCTTTTCTCCCAAGGACAGAAAGGAGCACCGACAGAACATTAACCACGCAACACGCCAGTTTTACCTTTGCCTTTTGTGGATGTTGTCAGGTGACATGGAAGATCCATAGAAAGTCAACTTCCAATCTTTTAAGTAACCACGGCTATCATCAAAACCTACCCCAACAATTCAAAACACGGGAAAAAGAAAAACATTGCGTTATCAAAGGTGACTCAATATTGCCAGGGTGCGTTACAGCGTTACATCACACAACAAAATCATGCAACTTTTACTGCAATATCCACTAACTGTTGCAGAGCGATGTTTCTCGTTTTACTCTAAAGTCAATTATTGCACGAAAGAGAAATTCTCCAATTGGCTATTACACAAAGGAATTGCAACTCGTGACTCAGTAAAACTGCGAGACCAGTCGCCCGAAGAAGCTGCTGGTTTCCACGATGTTTCCCTCCTAAATATCTTTATCGCCCATTTTTTCCCACGAAATGCGTAAGTTGCAACCCCTTCTGAGGAGTTTTATCCTCGTACTAGGGTCCTGCTCTAATGGACTTGTCCCTGTACCATTTCCCCTGATGTGCAATGATCTTTAAGCCTATAAGAATTTCGAAAATTACTTTTACCATTGCTGGTGGCTCGACTGATTTCCGACCAGGTACGTGTAAGCTCGTTTTCCGCTTCAAAGCGCACTAATTAGAAACATTCAGCATCGCATTTAGAAACGGCAAACCTCTGAGTGTCACGTGACAGGGCCTTGCGGTCGAATTTGCAGTCTGCATGTCAAGTTCTGACGGCTGCATACGCTTCTTAGGTAATTTACCGCAGCGTTTTTCACCTTAAAATCATGTAGGAACTCACGTTTAAACCCATAAGTTATGTTTTTTAATGCTTTAACTCTTGAATTAGAGCGACTTTCGTATGACCTTGAAAAAGTGATTAAAACAAAGCTTCTCCTTATTCCCCCCAAGGAAGCTCCTAGTATGGGCAGTAAACAGTTCGATTGCCCAATCACATTAATGCATTTCAAATGACGTCAAAGAGAAATTCTCTTGCATCCGTGTCCGCTAAGCCAATTAAACGTTTTGCATTTTTGTTTACGTTGTTCTTTCGTTTGTTTTTCAAGGTCACATGAAAGTCGTTCTGACACATTCTTGCTGATCATTTGCACATCCTTAAGGACGCTGGCTCGGTTGAATTAAAACATGTACAGCAAAACTTGGTCTCAGTATTGTTAATTTTCCCGCCAAACTTGGTTTAAAAATAGACACTTTCTGACGATGACGGGGACTAGGACAATGTGGGTGATGGATTCTCGGTAACATTACAAAAGTTTTTATACCTCAACCCTTCCACTCCCAAGATCTGGAAGTTAATTCTCCTAATTAATACTATAAATCTCTTGTTTAGCTAGTCATGAGAATTTAGTATTACATCAAGATAATATCCCTTGATTGATAATAATCTTCATTCTCAATACTTGTCTGCCTGCCAGTATATTGAAACGGTGAGGTGAATTTACATAATGATCAATCCGGCGTGGAAATCAAAGGGTTGATGGCAAGAGGGCAACGCGATGCTACATCCCTCTAATGTGTAAATATGTGCCACAAAAAAGGTCATCCTCAGACTACTACGGTACACATGAATAAGACCTATTGCACACCATTGTCGATGACGATAAGCTGCCAGGTACCCTCTGGCTTCTCTCCCCAGCACCGCACGGTAGAAAATGTCCAGTCCACGAAACCGTCTGAGGACCTGAAACAAAATATTAAAGAAAGAAATAAACTAGTAAAACCTGTGTTTCCAGACATAAAGCACATTCTCAGAAACCAAAGTATTTTAAAGCGATTCTTACATGAGTCTCGAATCGCTCGCGTGACTAATGGAGAGCTTCAGATTCTAGTACGAGAACGACTACGAGTACGAGATTTTCTCATAGAACAACAGTGAGAGCGCGCAAACCAGCGTCATTTTGGCGGGAAATACGTGATACAGTCGTCATTTTAGTACGAGGTTTTGCAAAAATGTCGTCGTTTCAAAACAAGTCACCGCAACAGAGTAGCAGTTTTGGCATTTTTCGATAAGGATAAGGCTTAGTTACTAGTAATAAGAATAATTGAGGAACCTATACTGCTAACGAATAAGATTAGTGGTACGGGTTATAACTTTTCTACGTATTTTCGCTAAAAACGGGTAGTCAAAACTCGTACTCGTCCTCGTCCTATAATCTAAAGGTCCCCATTTTCTATCTCAAGGGTGCTAATTATACAAACGGAAAAAAAAAATCGGTATTTGTAAGTCCAGAAATTCGTATTCTCACGGTTGCACTGGAAATGAGCATGAAGTAGAGGCTGATGCGGGGAAATCTTTTCAGATGCAAATTATCCCCCCCCCCCCCCCCCCACTCCCCTACCATGAGCCTTCATCGCATGTTCGTTCCAGTCCAACAGTGAGAATACGAATAAGCTCTATTGGATGCACACCGTTCTCAATAAGCGTCACGAAATGTCCCCATGTTCTTCGCCCTAACTTAGGACGCTTTCCATTTGACAGAACTGACCGGCCAGACCAGGCATTTGGAAGGACTAACTCTACAACCCCTTCAAATTAACACACTTCGGGGATGATATATACTCCTTCGAAAGAATGTGAGAGATTATCATGCAAGTGTTCCTTCAAATTGTTGCATTTTCTTTGAAAACTGACGAGTCTGGCCGGCCAGTTCTGACGAAAGGAAAGCGCCCTTAAACATCACTCGTTGCTTTGAATACAAACAACTTACGTCACAACGTATCCTCTAAACTGTGCTCGTCAAGTAAAGATAAACAGCTAAATTTATTATTACCTAAAACAGGCTAATTTACCGTGTAAATCGGCCCTAAGAAAAAATGTCGTATCATTTTAAAACATGTTTTAAAACGCTGCGACAGTCGTATCGTAGGTCTGTCGTAAGGGCCAATTTACACGGTACGGCTTCCGACAGGCCCACGGCATGATTTACGATTGCTGTGTACGTCAGAGAAAATGTCGTAGCCTTTTAAAACGTAGGCTTGTCGTGAGCTTGTCGCATGCGACAAAAATCGTACCGTGTTATTTGCCCTTTAAGTTTGCCGCATGCACCAAAAATCATACCGTGTAAATCGGCCCTTACAGAAACTAGCTTTACATCTCATCTCTTGTAAGCTTCGTTCGTCAAGCGCGTCAAAAAGTCTAGGCCTGAGTAGCGCTTAACTGAACGTTACAGGTGCAGGCTTCGTTTTTTTACGCGTGCGCGAACATAACTAGGAAGAAGTGTCTTGGATACTGCCCAACTAGTGTGTGTGGTATAGTTCGTTTTTAAATCAAATTCCGTTCTTGCGCAAACATTCTCTTTTTGTTTCGGTTTAAAAAAAAAATCTGTCATGAGTGAAAACCATGGACACTCGGTAAATGAACTAGCTAAGGTCGAATTATACCTGTCATGTTGCCTGGCTGTAGCCAGTTTTGAGGTTGTTCCTTCAGCTGACACTAAACTAACCATCAAGTTACCACGGTAATGGTGTTGCACGTTCACCTTAAGAGAAGCAAATTTCAGTATAGGATACAACAAAAACAAGCCCAACTAGAATTGTACCTGTCATTCGTTTCATGCACCTCAATGAAATTCAGGAAATTAGTGCGCTTGCTAATGCTTCTGGTAAATCTACAGAAAAGTGAACTTTAACGGGGGGGGGGGGTGAAAGCACTCGCCTCGTGCCAAAATGGACGCCAAACTCCGTGTCATAGCAGTGAATTCAGTTTGTATATTCTTTACTCTGGGGACCGTTCCCAGAAAGTCCCGAAAAGCTATTTGTGAAACTGTCAACCGCTTGTTTTGGATAGCCCATCTTTTGAAATGTTTTCAAGCTAACAAAAAGCAAAATGACTGTGAAGTTTGGCGATTTAAATCCTCTCCGTTCTTGAGATACAGAGGGAATTGTGACAACCGAAAATGGCCCGTAAAGTTTCGGGACTTTTGAGAAACGGGCCTCTGCTCCGAAGGGTTTCTCCTCGGGTACTCCCGTTTTCCCCTCTCTTCAAGAACAACATTTCATTTGAGTTGATTTCTATGGACAGTGTTTCCCATTAGTGCCCCAGAGCTAAATAACTTGACACTTTGAGCGGTTTTCAAATGAGTGTCGTAAAACCAAAACCAAAGTAATTACTTTGGCCAATCAAAAAGGACGGAGACAATCCAGTAAACGAATCAAAACTCTAAGTAATTGCACGTAGCCGACACAGCGCGGGAAAATGTGCACGCGCGAGCCACGATTGGGTTTGGTTGCACTTCTGATTGGTTGAAAAAGTGGCGTGAGAACTTTGAACCAATAATTGAGTGTAGTAATGCAAAACCAAAGTAATTCGCTAATTACTTTCGACACTCAATTGAAAACCGCTCTACAAACAAATAAAGTTCATTTGATTATCATCATCATCATCATCATCAATGGTAATAAACACATACCGTAACAGTGACGTGTTCCAATGTCACTACCTCTTTTACTTGGTCTTCAGAAACTAAAAGGAAACACAAGAAAAAGGTACATGATGGGAGCCTACGAACACAGCCATAAAACTTTAAACGAGATGTTATGTTTTATCCGCCACTCGCTAACATACCGTCATATTTTTCTAGGAGCCGGTTACTTGACAAAGGAATCTCTTTACCAACATGAATAATGGGTGTGGACCACGACGTCATCCAAGGCACTGCTTTCCAAGCCTACAATTATATTTCAACAATAGACGACTTTTTCCGTGTTCATATAGGGGTGTTAGGAGAATTCTCGACAGTTATGCAAACCCTCTCGGGTTTGCATAACTGTCTCGAATTCTCCCAACTCCCCCTCGTGTTTAGATGAGGCTACGTAAACACGGAAAAAAGTCCTCTTTTGCTTTTATGAAATATTTTTCAAAAATAATTCGACAAATAAAGTAAAATGCTGGTTTTTTAACTTCTTGATTGAAACAGATTTTCTTGATACACGCTCATGACCAATTAAAACGAGCGTCTGACAACACATAACCAATCAAAATTTGTGTGATGTCACAGCCGTGTTTACATATTCTCATCTAAACAAAGCTATTGGAGAGTGCACGTACTATCCTAATTATTTTATAAAAACCAATATACCAGGCATCGTGTCACAAAAATCGGTTAAAGAAAATTCGCCGGTTTAAATTGTCACCGGTGTCACATGCAACAAGGACCTATTGAACAAAACAGCTAAAGGACTTTAGTTTCTAAAGAAGCTGCGGTGAAAGTGAGACATAGAAATGGGTTTATCAACTGGGTTAATATGGTAAGTTGATCACCACAAAGAAATTTGGAAGCTGACGTTTCGAGCGTTAACCCTTCGTCAGAGCGGATTATTCCTACTGAACAAAGATTGGAACATCCTCAATTCAACATGCAAGCTCTAACATGCAAGTATCCTAGCTCTTTTAAAAATTATCACACTGCACAGAATACTCCATTTGTCCATAGTTAATAGAGGGGACTGGTTTTGAAGCTCAGCAAACATCAAAGGAGCAAACAAAGATGCCAAGATTTAGGTTCGAAAGTCCACGATCATGCACAATCTTTTGTTTTTCGCTCATACACTATGCATGAATTACGTAACCAACATGTTGCTATTGGTTAGTTCCTCAGTACGGAGAAAACAACTATTGTGTTTTGTGCACGGTCAAGGCCAAAAAAAAGAACAAAAACCTACAACAAAGAAATTTGTCGGGTTTCATAACCATTCCCCTCTATTAACTATGATTTGACATTTTCTGACTTCAGATGTCAACATATAAACGATAATCGACGTTTCAAAACCTGATTTTCACTCTGTATAAAGCCCAAATCCCAAGGCTGTTTGTGTAACTTTGTGGTTTAAGATTCTCACTTCTAAAGAACGCACTTGGATTTTGTGGAAATGCTTGAACCATTGGCAAATAATTATAACAAATTTAATGTGAATTCATACCTTAGCAGTGTTAACCAGTCGCCAAGAGTCTAGGAGCCCGAATCCATACTTGTGACTGTGGTGATATCCAGCTCCATTCGTGTAATAGTCGCTGTCGTCCACGTCATGCTGAAAAGCGATAAGAAACTATTACTGGAGTTTCTCTTGTGATATCTCGAGTAGTCAAGTTGGAGGAAATGAAATCTGCCGAGGACGACAAACGATTCTGAATATCACAAACATCGAATTCCAAAATCGTTTACGAGATAACAAGGAACAAAACTACTTTCACGTGGTGTAACCCGTACGTATGTCTTTTCAAATAAATAGAGGATATTACATGTACACGGATATTACACGGTGGCGAGAAGATACACGGTGGCGAGAAGATATAAATTTTATGTTCGAGTGGCGCGAACGTGTGAGGTTTTGTTCTTGCCACAAAAATATAAAATTCATTAAAGGAAAAGAAAGGAAAGGAACTTTGTGTAAGTGTCTAGTCGTTCTAGTCCTAGAGCACTGATTGCGGACACTGCATGTAAACTGAAATTAACAAGTAACGCAAATCAAGTTTTTAAATGCTGGTTTTTGAGGAGAGGGGAAACCGGAGTACCCGGAGGAAACCTTTCGATGTTGTGAGTAGAAAACCAACAAACTCAACTCACACATGACGCCGAGTCTGGGAATCGAACCCAGGCCACATTGGTGGGAGGCGAGTGCTCTCACCATTGCGCCATCCCTGGACTCCATATCGAGCTAACGTGTAATTTTCTCGTGGTAGAGACTAAAAAGCAGGCTTTAATGGCCCTTAATCACACAGCGGCCATATTGAGTCAATATGGCTGCCTCGCGAATAAAGCCCATACTCACCATACAAACAAAAAACAGGCGGGAATAGTGACGTCGTTGCTCAATATGACCACTCCTGTTACATACGAAAAATACGCCATTTGTTTCCTGGGTGTAGTGGTCATGTTGATTCAAAAAGTGCTTCAATTCCCGGTAAAACACTCCCGTTCATATACGATAAAATAATTAACTTGAAATAAACGCGAGGAACTTGGAGATTCTTGTCAATTACGCGGGTAGCCTACAGATTCTCGAATCAAAATTATCCTTCACTTTGAGCATGTTTAAATTGTCCGTGACAGTCGAAGATAGTTTTCCTCCGTTTGACCGAGAGCATAAGTGTCAAAGATTCTTCTTGATATGTTCACGCGACACCAATCGGCACTAGAAGCTCGCTCAAACTCGGCTATAGACTGCATCGTCAGCTAGTATTGAACCTTTTGGCCGTGTGAATGATTGTTGACGATAGTTAGGGTCACTGGAAAGCTCTAGCTCAAACTTTCATTAACTATGATGAACTAATTGCCCAAGATTTAAAGACGAAGATACATTAAGTCCTCCACACATGGGGCGCATGTCGGTATACCTTGACGGAAGATATGGCGATGATGTGTTGAACGTCTCTCCAGGAAAGACAGGGTCTGAAGAATTAAACGACATTTTAATATCAATAAATTAGTGACTGTTCAAATCACCATAGTCCAACAACTTGGCATTCATACATCATTAGGGATTCATTCAGAACGTAAAAAGCAATCTTCACACAATTCGTTTTGAAAGCGAGAGTTCAACAGGTTCTCCTTTACCTTGCCTGTAACATGAGAGCGATCATACCAGCAGCTAACGGCGCTGCTGCCGAAGTACCCGTGTGTTTGTCTGTACAACCGGTTCCTGTTCCAAGGCGCCAGTCGGTCGTAACCTGGGGAAAAAAGAAAGTTGAATTGAACGCGTATAGCAGGGGCGCTTTCCTTTTGTACGCAAAATCCGATTGACCCGGTATCGTAAATCAAATGGAACAGACTTGTCCACTGAAAGTTTTTCGGGAGAAAAGGAATACCCTCAGAGGCATTCTTCTTTTCTGGGTTTTTCCGGAATGATCGGAAAATCCTGTTCCATTTGCTTTGTCCCACTAGTGCCATGCTCCTTGAAAAAAGAGAAACCATGACGCACCCCACGGGCCTTGGTGTTTAGCTGCCCAAATGAATCGTGTGGGTTTCAATCAATTCACGCGGATGCTTTTATAGCTCGTAGCCGCAAACTTGAACTGCAGGTGAGAATTACTACTTATGAAGTAATGATCGAAAATCCGGCAGCCATGTTTGTTATTCTAAATGATTAGTATCTAGTCTCTTGAGGAATAAAGAAAAGGAAATCTCTCAAAAGGAACACACTCGTCCCGTTCCATATTTCGATTGAGGAAATTTGTTGTTCCTTTAAGCAGAGAATTCTCCACGGTTTTTCCATACAAAAGGAAAGCGCCCCAGTTTTCAATTTAGTGAACTTGGGTATTTAATGTTTGAGTTTTGCTTTACTAGCCATAATTCTCGCGCCATAGTTTTATCCTATCATACGCAGCGGCAACACCAGTTGTGACTTGTTCTCACAAATTACGAACTACGAAGTTTAAGCAACGACGACGGCTACGGCAACGCGACAAAACAAGACTATTAATCATAACCATTACAATTTTCTCAAATTTGATTGGTGCGTTAACTGCTTTATTTTTCACTAATTATTGTGTAGGGTTGTAATGGGACAATCCTATCATATTAAGTGCACTCAGCTTAATCCACCCATCACACAATTTATCACAAAACCATAGCAGCAACCGCTTACCCTATCAAAGTGGGGATTTTCCAAAATGGACGAATTTGTAACATGAGACTGTAAAAGACTGTAAAACAACATTATCATTCCATTCGCGCTTGATGGATATGAAACTGGTTCTAGTCCACTCGGCGCTATGCGCCTCGTTGGCTATTTACCTCTTCATATCCAACGCGCGTTCACGGAATAATTGTTGAATATTATAATTTTTTTGTGGCGCTGCCCGCGGATGACGTGGCCGTCGTTGTTTCTTCAACTCCCAATATTTCCGCGTTTAGCAGTGGCTGCATGCTCTTGTGGGGGGGGGGGGGGGGGGGTAGTGTAGAGAGTTCCCCTGGAGCCCTTGTAATGACATCCGCAAATAGTCCTTAACCCTCTCGATTAAGGAGGAAGGCTCCCGTCTCACAACCCTTTAATGTTGATAACCCTGTGGAACGTAAAAGAACCCACACACTACTCGCAAAGTACAGGGCATGGAACTCCAGGAGTTGCGTTGTGGTGTGCCCTTTGTGGAGCTTTGTGGTAAATCATGGTTTGGAGGGTAAACTCTTGGAGAGTGTAGATTAAAATCAATATTGTATTGGCCACCATTCAGGTCCTTTTAAAACTCACAATGTTTCTTTGCATTCCTTGTCCACTGCTATAGGTAACGGCAAACATCGCAGCACAATGCTCTGCGTAGTAAGGCATATCTCCTAACTCGTCCACAGCACCTACAGAGTACAAAATGAAAGCCTCAAAATAGCATTTGAGGGAGGAGGGATGAGGCGGTGGTGAGAGCACTCGCCTCCCACCAATGGCCCGGGTTCGATTCCCAGACTCGGCGTCACACGTGGGTTAAGTTCGTTTGTTCTCTTCTCTGCTCCAAGAGGAAAATTTGGTCTTATCAAACGTGTTGATAAAGGTCGAATTACCACCGTGAGCGATTTGGAATGCTGACGTTTCGAGCGTCCGATCGAATAGAGGAATTGTGGGTGCTGTTGGTTTTTATGCGGGCGTAGAGGAGCTTTGCCATTGGTGGAAATATGGTAACATGAATTTGTGAATAAATTAATGGAGAGGCGTTCATTGATTCCGAGAGGATAGAGTGTGCCTAGTTGTTCCAGATTTTGGCTAAATTGCAGAATACCCGGCCCACCAAATGTCCTACTTAAAAAAGCTGCCTCCGCGGTCCCGCAGTCGTGTTTAACAATTGTGCTTCCGCGTCCACTAAATGTCTTACTTAAAAAACTGCCACCGCAGTCCCGCAGTCGTGTTTAACAATGCTGTTTCCGCGTCCACTAAATGCCTTACTTAAAAAAACTGCCACCGCAGTCCCGCAGTCGTGTTTAACAATGCTGCTTATCCGCAGTGGCATGGGACTGAAAATGGTATTCATAATTCTGTTCCTAAACCGGGTATTCTGCAATCGCTCCTTAGCTTTCATTTTGCTGTTCCGTTAACTACACTTTTCACGAGATCGTGTGAAGAAGAAAGAATTTGTTTACTGATTAAGCCTAAGCGCTCGTTTCAATGATTGGGTCTAAGCACTCCTAGCTTTTATTTTGCGGTTCGGTTAACTACACTTTTCATGAGATCGTGTGAAGAAGAAAGCGGATCGTTTACTGATTAAGCCTAAGCACGATCGTCTGAACAAGAAAGCAGTCGTTTACTGATTAAGCCTAAGCGCTCGCTTAAGTGATTAGGCCTTAGCATTCTCGTAAAATTTTAGCTTTCATTTTCCGGTTCGGTTCACTACACATTTCACGAGATCGTGTGAAGAAGAAAGCACTCGTTTACTGATTAAGCCTAAGCGCCCGTTTGAGTGATTAGGCCTAAGCACTCTCGTAAAATTTTAGCTTTCATGTTGCGGTTCGGTTAACTACACTTTTCATGAGATCGCGTGAAGAAGAAAGCGGTCGTTTACTGATTAAGCCTAAGCACGATCGTCTGAACAAGAAAGCAGTCGTTTACTGATTAAGCCTAAGCGCTCGCTTCAGTGATTAGGCCTTGGCATTCTCGTAAAATTTTAGCTTTCATTTTCCGGTTCGGTTCACTACACATTTCACGAGATCGTGTGAAGAAGAAAGCACTCGTTTACTGATTAAGCCTAAGCGCCCGTTTGAGTGATTAGGCCTAAGCACTCTCGTAAAATTTTAGCTTTCATGTTGCGGTTCGGTTAACTACACTTTTCATGAGATCGTGTGAAGAAGAAAGCGGTCGTTTACTGATTAAGCCTAAGCACGATCGTCTGAACAAGAAAGCAGTCGTTTACTGATTAAGCCTAAGCGCTCGCTTCAGTGATTAGGCCTTGGCATTCTCGTAAAATTTTAGCTTTCATTTTCCGGTTCGGTTCACTACACATTTCACGAGATCGTGTGAAGAAGAAAGCACTCGTTTACTTATTAAGCCTAACGCCCGTTTCAGTGATTAGGCCTAAGTACTCTCGTAAAATTTTAGCTTTCACGTTGCGGTTCGGTTAACTACACGAGATCATCTTGCCCTTGAACAATTTTCATTCATCTACTACGAGACTATGAACCGCGTAGGCAGTTCATTTTAGCGGTTGCCCTTTAACAGTTTTCATTCAACGACTACGGGACTGCGGACTGCGGTGGCAGTTCATTTTAGTGCTTTCCTTTTAACATTTTGCATTCAACGACTACGGGACTGCGGACCGCGGTGGCAGTTCACTTTAACATTTCGCATTCAACGACTGCGGGACTGCGGACCGCGGTGGCAGTTCACTTTAACATTTTGCATTCAACGACTGCGGGACTGCGGACCGCGTTGGCAGCTTTTTTAAGTAGGACATTTGGTGGGCCGGGTATTCTGCAACTGCTCCCAGATTCTTACGGCTTTCTGTGTTCCCGTGGTGTAAAGACAGGCCACAAATTGTCATGTTGTGGTGGGAGTGATCCGGAAGATTAAAATGGCGCGCATCTGGTTTTGATGCATCTGCGTCGTTTTTTGTACATCTCGTAGGTGTTTGCGAAAGCAGTCTGCCAATCTTCTCCCTGTTTCGCCTATGTAGGTCTTCTTACATAGTGTGCAGGTTATGCAACAGATGACATTTGCAGAGATGCATGTAACGTGGTCAGTGATTTTAACGGATCGATTCGGTCCTGGGATCTTAACCATGTTAGAAATAAAAGGACAAGTTTTGCATTGTGTGCGTGTACATTTGAAACTTCCCGGTTAGTTGTCAGACTTGAATCTGTTGAATGCGCTCCTAACTAGAAAGTTTTCTATGTTTTTGTCGCATTTGAATGAAATGAGTGGTGGTAGAGGAAAGATATGTTTAGTTTCGGGATCATCGAAGAGAATTTTGAAATTTTAATTCATAAATTCAGGTTACCATATTTTCACCAATGGCAAAGCTCCTCCACACCCTCATAAAAACCAACAACACCCACAATTCCTCTATTCGCTCTGACGAAGGGCTAACGCTCGAAACATCAGCTTTCCAAATCGCTCACGGTGGTAACCGGACCTTTATCAACACGTTTAATAAAACCAAATTTTGCTGTTTCACTCTCCCACCGACGCAGCACCACAGTTTCTTTATAAACTACAAATTTGTTTTCTGCTCCAAGAGATTTTTCTCCGGGTACTCCGGATTTCCACTGTCCTCAAAAACCAAACTGGGACTTGCAATTTCACATGAAGACTTGCAAATGTAGTTTAACTGTTCAACACCAAAAATTAAGCGGATCCGATAATGCCAAAATCCCGTTTCTTATCTTTTTACACTAGCCCATTAAAAGACCTTCCGTAAAACATTTTTTCATACACATTCCCTAGCATTTATTTTTAAGACAGCCTGCTGGACCCAGCGATTATTTAAAGCCAGCATTCAGGCACTTGGACTGTGGCGTTTATGAAGCAAGGGTATTTTCATTTTTATTTTATTTTTTTTTACCGTGGTTTATTCTTACTAACTACCTTTTCGTGATTAGGTCTATTATCAATAATTGCCAGAAAATTAAAATATTATTTAACAGTTTTGACTTGGAATTTAAACGAGGCCGGCATCAGATCATGTTCTGGCATTTAATGGTGAAAATACACCCTATGATACACATTCTTAACTAACCTATGGTAACTGTATAAATGGAGTTTGCATATCCGTCAAAGTTGCAATTGTCTTTAAAATGTCCACCATTACCAGATGCAACCACAAAAATACTGCCATATCCTTTTCTCCCAGCAAGAACGCCATGGGCAAGGGCAGCCTGTTATGGAAAAGGACGAAGAAAACAGTTTGCTCACAACTTACAAAGTCAAGTGATGCGACATTACCTCTGTGTGTAATTGTAAAAATTAATGTTTACAACTGCATTAAGCTCAGAGGAGTCATGATAAGTGCGAATTCTAGGAAATCCCCCTACTTCTGTCGACCCTTCATTAAAGGGTGTAACAATACCATAGCCAGCGATCCTTGAGACCCAGTCATTATCTCTTATGCGTAATTAGTCATTCAGGCACCAATCACACCGCATTGGCAGTGGAAGAGAAGGGTAGGGAGAGGAAGTTTGAGAATATAACGAGAAAAAATTACAGAATACCATAATAAAATAAATATAAGCCCCGGGGCTTACATTTTTCAAAGGCCCTTTTCGAGGGGTTTATTTTTGGAAGGGCTTATATTCTGAGGGGCTTATCTACAGAGGGAAATTTGCGTTTCCACATCGATTGGGCTTAGCCTTATAGTTGAAGGTAAATTTACCGTTTTTGCTTTGCTTTACTTTGTATTTGAAGGCAATTTTCGAAGTATAAGCTCCCGGGAGCCTTATATTTGGAGGGGTGACTTAAGGAGGGTTTTCTGCGTTCATGCTTTGGGCGGCTTATATTTAAAGGGGCTTATACATGGAAAGGGCTTATTTTCGGAATTTTTAGGGTAATTATTACCATCTAAGATAAAACCCCTCCACCAGGCTTAACCCATAGAAAAGTACAAGGATTGAAAAGTATTCCTACATGTATTTGTCAGATTTTGGATCATTTAGAGTCTAGGTGTACCTACCGGAGACTTAAAGCCACCTTAAAAAAAAACGTTTGAAGTGCAAGTGGAGTACTGGCAGACAGTTAGATAAGAAAACAGTACCTCAAAGTAAACAGTTTTAAAATTAAATTAAAGCTTAAAGCTTAGCTCATGGGCCAGGGTATTTTAGGAAGTCAACACAGAAGTGAAAAGAACTGAAAGAAATTTTTTACTGTATTTTGCATTTAAATTCAATAAATATGATATCTACAAGAATCATAAAAAATAGGTTTTTTTTCATATTTTGGTTCGTTCCCATCCAAATTTCGAGCTAAATACAAAGTAACTAATTTCTTCAAAATAGTAACTTTTTCCAGGCCACTTTATACAAAAAATTAAGGTACCATATTCAATGAAAAGGGCTTCAAAGAGTTTTTGCCATCTTTAATAACATTGTTTGTGAAAGTTATGAACCACTGACAGATAAAAATTTGGAATTTAGAATTAAGAACTACCTGTGCTAATTGATGTGGTCCATCCACTGTTTTTCCATTGTCATCAGGTCCCCAGCTGAAGAAAAAAGTTGATTGCTGAACAAGATGCAGTCATTTTTGTGACGTTACAAGTTACCATGGCAACAGGAAAGACTTGCAAAAACACCCTATATTTTGGCTTTAGTTGCTTACATCTGAAAAAACAAACTCCATGACCTCAATTTTTTATTGCACAAAAAATAATTAGGCAGGCCAGGATAAAACTCTCTGCAAAGTTTAAAAAAATTCTGTGGAGCATATTTCGAGCTACTTTAAATTTTCAATTATTTAAAGTGGCTCTGGATCTGCTCCACACCATTTTTTTTTGCAGAAATTTTCATTCTGGCATGCTGACTACATTTCAGAAATAAAAAATGGGGGTCACCCACATCGTTTTACAGATATGAGCAGCTAAAGCCAAAATATGGGGTGTTTTTACAGGACTTTCCTGTTGCCACAGTAACTTTGTACGTCACAAAAATGACCTAATCTCTTTCAGCAATAATTGGTGTTTGGTATGGAAACACAAAATTGCTGTTAAGTGTTATAGTGTCAATCCTTCTAATAAGAACATTTCTTTCAAGTGTTGAAACTGGTTTGAGCTACCTTATGCGATTTCTTATCTCAAGGGAAAGGGAAATTTGATTAAGTACCGTAAAATAAATATAATATTTATGTACACACCAAGACATTGCCCTGGTTACTGACCTGCAGCTATAAATATCATTGACATACATCTTGCTATTGAAGGCCATTGCCTCGAGACTGTCAGTCATTGGTCCATCTAAAATGCGCACCCCTGTCATTGGAAAGTATTGATTACATTAAGTACGTACATTTAAGAAGAACAACACTTTGACCAAAGCAGTTAATTGCTAAAAAAACATTCATGTAAAAAATACAATCAATTTATTACCAGAAACTTTTGCACCATATGCAACACCAACAGCACAGTATGTGTTGGGTACTGCTGCTATTTCACCTGCACATCTAAATGCAATTCAATCAAAATTAAAATGAGAAACATTAGTTACACGTATCATGCAACATACGAACAAGAAATTTCATGTAGAATTTGATCAAAAACAAGACAATAATTCAACTTATACTGACACTCACCCACCCCCCACCCCCCCCCCAAAAAAAAAAAAAAAAAAAAAAATTTTTCAATGTGCTACATTTACCCTAAGTTGAAATGATAAAAAATTTCAATTACTTGATCGTAGCACTGACGCCCCTAGGTTTTGTGGAAATTTTGCTTCTGCATTGGGTTGAAGCAGAAACCCATAAGGGTTGAAACGTGTAACGCGCGTTCACAGCTTCCGAATATTCAGTGCGAACTGATTGGTTGAATGTTTCAGTGCTAAGTACCATCGCTGTTGTTGTTCCAAATATGGTACTTAGCAAATTGAATATTCTGAAGCTTGTTTCTCAGCACACAAGGGGCCGTTACACGTTTCAACCCTTATGAGTTTCTGGTTGAAGGCAGAAGCTCATTACCTAAAAACTCTGGTTCAGAGCTGGGTTTTTTCAGCTTAAAAATTTGCTTCTTTGGATGTAACATAGCTTGGGCATTTTCCCATGCATGCAGCTTCGATCTTATTTTTGTCCATTTTTGGGCATAAAATTGGTGTCTTAAAATCTCCAGCTTTGTTCCAAGGAAATGACTTGCAAGTTACATGCTTCCATGTCACGTGCTTCTGGTTTATTACAATAATGATTTACTACTTGCACCAAGAGTTAGTTTTGATTTCATTTTAAAATCATTTAATTTATTTTAATTAACATTACTAATTATTATTAATTTTCTGTGAATCTTAAATTTTTAAAGAGTAACCTTGTTCCATGGTGATTTAATCCAGCTTCATCTGCTCTTGGCATTGGATCACCATCATTTGAGTTAATATCCCAGCTACCTTCTGAACACTGTGTGCAGTGAATGCAGTTTAAATACTAGTTATTACTACAGAGAAGATTCAATGTTTAAATACATGAAAGTGTTTAAAATCTGCAGAAGAACAGGGAGACATGTACATGTACTTGGCTATTCACAAAATTAATCATTCTAATGGAATTAGGTGATTCAGATGACAACTGCAGATTTATTTGGTGGTCAAAGTGTTAGATTTTAAATTGTGCAAACCCATGCAACTTAAGCACTCTAACAAATGGCTCATGCCACTTGGTTATTAAAGAAGCTAAAGTTATGTCAGACTGACATTTTAATCCAAGAAGGTGCACTAATGCAGTATTAACATAAACTGTTTTTAAATTAGTTTTAAGAGCACACGAGAGCATCTCCAAAAATTAAAAGTTACTCTGTGTCGTTACTTTTAACCACGAGTCAAAATTTCACATCTAAAGAATGGAACTTAAAAAATAATATTGTTCAATGTGAAAAATACATTAGTAATGTGTGCAATACTTACATAGTTATCAAGAATATCTGGGTTGGTCCATTCCACACCTAAGGCCCAGAAATATATGTAAGCGTTGTCAATCATATTATTTTTAAAACAAATACATAATTTAAAGAGCCTTGTAATTCTTCAAATACAAAACAGTGAATAGGTTGCACACAGGTTAGAACTTGGAAGTCAGTTGAGTGACCCGCTTGACCAGTCGTGCTACTTCAAAAAGCAAGTCAACTGTTATTTTTGATATTTTTGAAACGCTTCTACTGTATAATAATATTATTTTCTTTTACCTATTTGCTTTCCTGGTTCATTTCCTTTAACAGCACACTTTGGTTGCAGTTGAACTGCTTAATAGTTCATTACAAAATACATAATGGCGTAGTCATCTACTCACCAACAATTTGCCATGTTACAGCTGAGAACATATCACCTATTTCTCGAGTCTTGTCAAAAGAAACTAACTACATCTTCATCTACATAAAATTATTCCAGCACTAGGCATTAAGTCCCTTTTTGACTTATGGCTGTTTCTGCTTACTAGGTGGCCTTTTACACCACAAGACATCACTGCCAAGCCGGCCACTTCTGCTGGAGAGACAGCCACAACACCGGGGACTTCATCCCCTACTCTTCTCGAATAGTGTGCACATGTGGGCTCTTTACCGTCCACAGGGAACTTATGAACATAGAAGATAATTTATTTGTGAGATGGGGCCTACATGTACAGTGTGGTTTATAGTCGTTATCCGAGAAAACGTCTAACCATTTGCAGATGAAATTACAAAGGCAACACTTTCTCCTCTTTCGTGACAGCCCGATGGTCAACCAACTGAGCCACCGATTTTTTACGCTTTGTCTATTAGACTTTGTTTTCTGTTTTTACATCACTGGTTGATTTCTGTACAGTGTTTTTCTGTTGGTTTAGGTTAGTCATTAATAATAACAATAATGAATTATGCATTTAATTCTTGGTATCATTTTGTTTTCTATTGCCTTTTAGTTCAAACCAAAATCCAAGATAGTCTGAGATAAGCACTATCCCTGGTGATTGTCAGAAAGTACTTGTGAATGCTAGATTAAAGCTGGACATTTAAACTTTCACTCCTGCTCTGGTAATAATTTGGCTACAGTGCCATTAACACTTTTAAAACGGTGACCTGGTAAAAGTGTTGAATGACTGAAGTGGGCTTTATATGCTTGACTGTCTTGATTAAAAACAGCTGACAGTTTTTGTCCAGAATTCATCAAGTGAACACATTGAGAGATTTTCAGACAAAAGGGGTAAGGCAAATCTACAAGTTTTAAAGACAGCAGTGTTTTCTAGTCAAATATAAGATTCAAAATGTCAAATCTTACCATCGTCAATAACTGAAACAACCACTCCACGTCCTGTAACATTGTTTTCCCAAACACCAGTGACATTAATGTCATGTCCTATGAAACGCAAATTATCCTGCAACACAAAAGTTTAATTTATAAAAAACAGCTCTGAGCTAACTGCAAGTCATGCTTGTGTTACATAGTTACCTTTTAACAGAAATGAACCTCTGATTTAAGTGATAAAGGGGTGCACTAAAAGGATATACAGTGTATAGCTTGCCTTCAAAAGATAGCTTTATATAGCTTTCCACTAGATTGCAAAAATTGGTGCAGTAATTAACCTTCTGAAATATAGTCAGGACAAGAGCATGATTACCACAAATAATCAGTGTTGATAAATTGAGAAATTGAACATTCCCCTTCCAAGATGAACCATTGAATGGGGCTGTTGAACATCTGACATAACCATAAAGTATTGTCAACAAAAAGGAGTGTTTAAAAAAGAAATAAGGAAAAAACCTAGTGAGACAAAGAGGACAAAATAGTCATTACTGATTTTAAAAATTCGTTGCATCTCGAGAATTAAGAAACGCTGGTATTACAAACAGATTCAATTTAAGCTATAATAAGAACAATAAATTAATTAATCATGATTCACTTATCTTACCAAGTGCCATTGACTCGGAAAATACTGATCCTTAAATTGAAGGCTTCGTTTGTAACGCATCCTAACAATTTCCTGCCTTGACCAGTCGATTTTCGGATGATTAGCTAAGTGTTTCGTGATAGTACCCTGCACTTTGCCAAGATCGTTACGTTTGATTCCACTTAGGTTCAAAAATGTATTGTGTACGAACAAATAGTGGCCTACAAGTCCACCTATTTGACCACGATTTTCGAGGCCCGCCTCTTCAGCTATACGGTCCGCTAATGCATGAAGATTAGATACATTAAAATAATGTTCCACAGGTATTCGGATAGCCCATGATGATGAAAGACTTGTTGTGTTCCATGTTCTCCTATTGTGAAATTCACCATTGAAACTTGAAAGACCCTTCTTTAACAGAACAAAAACAAACCAGCACAAACTCACAAAAAGCCGCCATGTCGGCAGCTTAATGGGCATAACAAGTCACTAGGAGACTAGACGATACATCCGTTGACATTTCAACGAACACAACCTTGAAAACGCCGCGGAAACAGGACAAAAATATGGCGATTCCCCTCTCCTTTATCCACCATTCTTTATCTCGAATGCAACCAGGCCTTCCTTTGTTTCAATAAACCGGAAGTTATCCAAAACATTTTAAAGACACATTCAGTCGCAGTGGATCCTGGGCATTGAAGCTATGGCGGCCTTCTGTTGTTCACCATTATACGTGCGTGCATGAGGCTGTTTGCTCGCCGATTTTCGTCATACATGGCGATGAGCTCCTACGAAGTGAAACACAGTGTTAAAGAGCGTGAATTTTACATCGCACTGGAGAAAGGTTTTTGTTCAACAAATATCTTTTGTGTTCTCTGATCACTGACTTTTCTGAACCTAATAAGATCACTACATTGTATAACTTTTTCTTTACAGGGAAAGCTGTGTTACAGTACGAAAATGAAGGGCAAAAAACTATGAACATGTACCACACTGAAGTACCGACCGCATATCGAGGGCTGGGCATTGCTCGCCACCTGGCTAAAGTACGTAACGCGTAAAAGTTGCTGCCCTTCCTCTGCTTGGTGCTTCCATTTTTCCTGCATCACCCCTCCCGGGTCTGGGGGCATGCTTCCCCAGAAATTTAAAATTTAGGGTCTCGCAAATGCCATTTTCGAAGGACCTTTCAATAAATAAATGTGAGGGAAAATGCAGTAGTTAGTTGTTTATTTTACAAGCAAAGGGCAGGTGACGTCGCAAACCCAGTTGCAACAATGCGCCGATCAAATCGAAACTTCAACATCCTCCCTCTGGCAAACCCGGGCATTTGACTTTTTTCTGTGCGCGGGGGTGGGGAATTTGGCCTTTACCCGGGTGGGATGGGGAAAATTGAACCGGAAGTCTCATGTTTCAAATGATTTGTTTTTTCGGGAGCCAAAGTCGCAAGCGATAATAGCATTTGTGAGTGATTGGCTTACAAAAAAAGGTTGTCAAAAGATGTCTTCAAAGGTAGGTCTTCAAAGTAATTTTGGCTGTGAAATTCGTCTCTGTCATTCTATAGAGTGAATACATTATGGTATGTCTTCACACCCCCATTTCGTTGTGAAAGCTGTACATTTCTGTTATAGCTAATCATCTAACACTGAACAATTTAAAATACAAGCAGTCGTAAACGCTCTAGGCTCTGTTGTTAAGTATGTACAGTACCCTCGTTAAACAGCCTTTTCAGAGTCAGAGCAGCTTATTGACATTGTCTGACTAGATTAATTCAATTTCAAGTCAGTTTTAATAGTTTCAATATAACACTTGTGTTTTTGAAGTTGCTCAAGTCTGGTAAAAAAGGGCATTATTATATAAAGGGTCACAAAATATGTGCTGGTAATTTGTTTATAACCAAGTTTTATTGAAGATGACAGGAGCCGACAACGATGTTCTTTAGTAGGGTTTGACAGACAAATCTGACGATTGGGTAGGGCATTTGAACACCATTTTGGCCCAATGGGGCGGGAATTTCAACTATCCAATCTTCAAAAGTTCAAATCCCTGGGGTTTGCCTGGGGAGATGTTGAAGTTTCGAGCTGATCAAAAACCTTTCCTTCTAAAATAACCGGGAAGCATGGACTGGTGATGAGACTGACTAGGAGGGCTTTTACTTATCACAACAGAGAATCTTTAAAAAAATCCTACCAATTTCTCAAGTACACACATACGTATTTGCGTAATGGACGCTTCCCTTAGCTTGACCTCACCAACAACAAGAGTGAGGTTAGGATGTCTGCTATTCTTAGGGAAAGGAAGTTGAACATTCCTTAGTCAGATGAATGAAATGTTTGCAAGAATAGACAATTTCTGGAAGTGTGTGCTGGGTTAAGGAATTATGGTACATGTTGCCATGCCCTTCCTAGCCCCCAAGGTGGGACTTGTCCTGAGGGTTGCCCAGGAAAATAGCCATTTTGATGTTTCAATTAATTGCTCAAAAGTGAAGGCTATGTTGATTAGTTGTTCATTTTAACAGGAAGGTTAATTTATTAGTGGATCTACATTTTTAACTCTTGGTGAAGCCTTCTACTTTTCAATCACAAACCAATGTGCCTTTGTTTATATGCTAATGAGGGACGCGCGTCAAAAACAAAGGATTCCCTGTATAATACGCATCTCAATTTTCGGAGCTGTTTTAGCAGGAAAAAAGTGCGTATTATACATGGGTAAATACGGTAATAAAACCAACTACTTGAATGACTTTGTCACAAATTAATGTATTTCTGTTTTATCCTTTCAGGCAGCCCTGGACTATGCTGTGGACCAAGATGCCAAGGTTAAACTAACTTGCTCGTACTTACAGAAATATGTGAAGGACAATCCAGCCCCAGAGTACACATCACGTCTAGTTTGAGCTGATGCGGTGAATCGTTTGTCCAAAAGTTGTGGAAGTTTTTTCATGCCTGTCGCTAAGCTTACCAAGAGCGTATTCACTTTTGTCACTCGGCAATATTGATTTAGAACCAATTTCCATGAGGAGTTTGCACCAGTACTGATGTTAAATAAGAACAGCCAATCAAGAATCTGGTTTCTTTTCCTACTTTCTGTGCAGTTTAATCCGTTCTCCCCTAAGAGTGACACAGATTGTACTCTAAGGCCAGGTCATTTTACTCGTCAATGGGGGTCCATTTGGGAGTGAATGGTTAAGGGATTTTTTGGTCAATTGTCAGTTCATCAGGAGCACCCAACGTCAATTTTCGGAAAATATCTGTTTGGAAGACGATTTGAGATCTAGAATTTTTGGGACACTTGTTGTAAAATTCCTTGCTTGCCTGCCTGTCCTAGGATTTTCAAACATCTAAAACATGGTATAATTCCCCATTTTTAACAGATTTTTACCCCTAAAAAGGTCACCTAGAATTTTCGGGAGCCTTTTTTCTGGCTGAAATTTTCAAAAAGGTAAGTTTTGATCCCTATAATTTTTGGATCACTAGACTTTCAGCTAGGGAATCCAAACAGATGAAACATTTTTAGGGGATAAAAATATGCCTATATCTAACATTAATTTTATTATAAATACTAAAATACGTTTAACAATGCTATGTTTAAGTGGTTTTGAACAGTCTATATTCTCGTTGGCTGCCCCTGGTTCATCACCACATTGTTTCTGCATAAAGTGGAGTATGCCCATGTCGTAACTGAAAGAATGATTGTTTCAATCACATACCAGGCTTAAACTTTTGTACCATCTCACTTCATTAATGTTTCTCCATGTAATTACATCTTTTGATATCCCTCCCTCATTGTTAAATGAACCAATTATTGCAACATGCGATGTGTGAATAGCTTTTTGCTTCAATTCTTTCTTGACCCGAATGTTTGAATGGCATTGAACTTCTGGAGTTCATTATAATGAGACCATTGGCATTATTAGTAAAATTTATTTTACCAAAGTAACAGTATCTCCCCTACATTGTATTCTAAAATCTTCATTGCTTTATTGCAGCGGTGACTATTAAAAGATCAAGATTATGAATTTAAATAAAATTCAAATGGCAATAATTAAAAACAATATAGTATGCCACTTTCCCATTTACCTTGGAAGTTTCAGCTACATATAGTATTTGAGAATACCCAAAAGGTACATGAAAAACTTTCATCAATTTCAGTAGCAACTTATCATTAACCAATAAAGATCCTTGAAGTAAAGGTTATGCTAATCTAGTAGAAATGGAAAAACTATTAACAAAAGGCCATCATCACTCATGCTATTTTAGGCTGGCTTAGCAACTACATAATACAACATAGTCCTGATTTGTTAAATAAAACATTGAAAGCCCATCTTTCCAGTGTAACTATAGATTGTATCATCATCAGTCCTTTCCATACCCAGAGTTGTGTTAGGGCTTGATAGCTTATATTATACAAGACTTCGTAAATTTATAATTAATATACATTGAATTTTGTATCGTTCATAATATTAAAAAGTATTCTGTGCACTTGATGTAATAAAAATTGGTTATAATAATATAACAAATTGTTATAATAATATAAGTATTGTTGTACTCCATACTCACATCTCTCTACATAAACATGTGTTGTACTTTAGAAAATAAACCATTTTTAGTGCTCGTCAGTGCTTGTATTTTTTAACAAAAGGAAGTCCAAGTGTGTTTTTAATCTAACTTAGTTTCCATGTACAGTGTATGTGAAACATAATTGGCAGCCATTTCAGCCTGCAGACTCGTGGAGGGGAGAAAAATTGTGGAGAAAAACTAAGAGTGAGTTTCTCAGGACTTCCAAATTCTCACTGCATGCTCCCTCTCGATTTTGTTGTCTTGATTGTTTTCCTGGGCATTCCCAGGTTCCTCTCACTGACAATAGTTGCAATGCAAGCTACTGCCATCCCAAAACGTTCTTACTCAAACCCACTTGAAAAAGTCTGCAGGCTAAAGTGAACACTGAAACGTTAATATATTTAATATTATGTTTGCATTTCCCATTTTAGAGAACTTGAAAGTGTACAATGTACATAAATTCATTTTTCTCATTGCTAAGCTAAACAAATCTTTTCTTTCATAAAACACTTTTTTTACAATTTTTTGCCTCTGTCAACATTTTGCTTTCCATGATTTGCACAAGAATAGTATTTTCAATTTTATAGCTCTGCTATGTATTTTGCTAAAAAGTAACAAAATAATATACTCTAAACGATCTGTAAACCATTATACAACTTTGAATTATTAATTTTGTGTTAACCTATTTGACACGACAACAGTTAGAGGTGTTTAACTTGGGCTGTGGTGTATCAAGTGAGGGCAGGGTGACACCATCTACACAAAGAAAACCCCCATCATCATCATCAGTCTTCACCTGGAAATGAAAAATTTGAAAAAAGACCATAAATGGCCAATTTTTAACCAAATAAGAGATAGGTGCTGTTTTCTTCACCTCCTTGTTCTTGAGGAGTAAAATTCATAATCAGTTTCTGAAGGAAACTACATTTTGGTTGTCATCACCAACCTCAAGCTTAACACAAAATGGCCGATGGAGCTAGGGGATTCAAAGCACGGTAAAGTACTGAAATTAAACTCACAAAGAGTAATACAGTGTAGATATAATATATGAACTACCTGTACTTTGAGAACTAGAGTCTAGCAGTATTTGCTGTACTGTAAACATACCAAGTCAGGATTATTTGCATATTTCATGTTTTTGATGAGCTCTTGGAAAACCTGTCAACAAAGGAATGGAACAAAATAGATCAGAATCCAAGTCCAGATTGGAGGTGAACCAGTCCTTATGACTAACTTATGGTTACTTTCAATGCTACACCGGTACCTCTGAGCTTGCAATGTTCCAAGATCTTTATACCTGTATCAGGGCTGTCAACTCCTCTGCGTAACCCGGGAGATTCCAGATTTTGGACCGTATCTCCTGGTTTCAAGGTAAATATGCTCTGAAATCTCCCAATTAATTGCAGAAGTTTGTCATTTCTAGTGAGAATTGACTTTCACAACAATAAGATTTCAAATACTTGGTGTTGTTCAAGTTATTTTAACGTTGATAATAACAAAATTTGAACATTTAATAAACTCCGGTAAACCATTCATTGCTATTGACGGATAATCTGTCAGGAACGAAACACAGGTCTCAGGTCACAGGTCTAACTGCCCGGATAATGTGATCGGTCCAAAATAAACCAATCATATTAATTAAATGCTGCAATGCCAGCGACATCTTTTTTGTGCGTTTTTTTACTTTTTGCCAAGGTTGGGTGAGGTCTCGTGTACTTGTGTCACATCTCAGAGACTGAAGATGTCGATTGATTTTACTACACTTTAGAGGGAGTTTTTAGGACTTTTAACTCCCAACTTGTAAAGACAAAAAAATAAATAAATAAATAAATAAATGAATGTAGCTGAAAAAATTGTAAAGATTCCAGATTAAAATATCATATGTTGAACAGAGTCATTGAGTATTTTTTTGCAGAAAAGATGTAATATGACGTCATCTATCATCCCATCCCTTTCACTTCTCAATATTTGAAGACTTTAGGGGTTGACACTCCTGCGGTATGTGCTTTTGAAACTGATGCGTTGGAATGCGTGGTGCATTGATTGTAGAATTTGAGCAGTTTTGTTTAAAGGGGACATAGTTTTTTAGTGGATGTAGATGTTTCCCTCCTCTAATAATAATAATAATACTGATAAAGGCCACTAGAAAGATCAGCGGTGGTCATAATAATGAAACAGAGGTCGAGTATAAGATACATAAGAAAAATGAAAGAAAGGAACAGTGGAGGGAAAAAGTTATGCTTGGACAGTTTTGTACGACAGATGGAAGAAATATTAGGGAATGAATCCTGGTTTTGGTTAAAGAAAGGAAGTGTAAAAAGGGAGACTGAGAGTCTTATTATGGCAGCACAAGAACAGGTGCTTGCAATGAATCTGATGAAAGCTAGAATGTATCAAACTCAAGAGGACAGTAAATGTCGAATGTGTAGAAAGGTGAATGAAAGCATAAATCATATTGTGAGTGAATGCCCTAAATTAGCACAAAAGGAATATAAAAGGAGACGTTACTGGGTGGGTAACAAGATCCATTGGGAAGTTTGTAAAGAGGAAGGTTTCATTGTCAATGAAAAGTGGTATGAACATGTACCTGAGTCAGTACTAGAGAATGAGAGATGTAAAATATTATGGGATTTTATGACACAGACTGATCACGTAATAGAGGCAAGAAGACCGGACATGATTGTTGTTGAAAAGAGAAATAAATGTTGCAAAAATAATAGATTTTGCAATACCATATGATAGCTGTATTGAGGAGAAGGAAGTCGAGAAGGTAGTGAAATACCAGGATCTAGCAAGAGAATTGAAGAAGTTATGGAAAATGAAAACAATTATGGTAATTCCTATTGTAATCGGAACATTTGGAACAGTTCCAAAGGATTTAAAGAGGAGACTACAGAATATTGGTATAGAGACCAAGATAGACGAGCTTCAGAAAAGTGTTATTCTGAACACGGCAAGGATTCTTAGGAAGGTCCTTGGCTAGAAGTTTGAGAAGACTTGTTGTCACCAAGCTTCCTGGAGTACTGAAGTTCCATTGGAAATCCAATGTGTGAAAACGAGATAATAATAATAATAATAATAATAATAATAATAATAATAATAATAATAAGCATCCGCTAAGTTCGACGGCTATGTTGTATCTACCCAGGGACAAGGGTGGGCGTGGCCTACGCGCAATTGAGCAAGAATACAAGCTAACAAAAATCAAATCTGCAATTAAGCTGTATGAGAATACAGATCCTACCATGAGGTTAGTTCAGAAGTTTGAAGAGAGGGCGAGTGAGAAGGGATTCACTTCGTTGGTTAAGGAGGCATGCAAGTACGCGGAGGAGCTGGACACGGGTTTGACTTTGAACTATCCGAAACCGTCATGCAGCCCGCGCCAAGCTCCGGATACAGAAATTCTAGGGAAGAAAGTTAAGGGTTATTTGAGGAGGACTGTGACGGAGAAGTTACAGGAAGAGATTGAGAGCGAGCAGTGGCATGGTCGCTTTCTGTGTGCACGGTGGCACGACAAAGATCTGAGCATGGATGAGTGTTTTGCTTGGCTACGGGAGTGGCCCTCAGCACCCACCCACACGATTACCGGGGTACTGGAGCTTTACGAACAGCTCACCCCTACTAGAGTGTATACAAAGATCAAAACAGGAACTTCACAAGGAGAGATCACGTGTAGGTTGTGCGGAGGCGCTGCAGAAACTCTTGCGCATGTTCTTGCAGGATGTCCTGCTTTAGCACAGTCCAAGTACTTGGAGCGACACAACGCTGCACTTAAGGTGTTGTTCTTTGACGTGTGTAAAGACCTGCAGCTAGTGGACTCAGTACCACCATGGTACTCGTTAGTGGGACCCAAACCAGTGTACGAATCTCCGGAAGCTCAAGCTTACTGGAATGTACCAGTGTATGCCGAACAAAGCTATGTCAAGGCCAACAGAGTGGACGTCAGATTTGTGGATCACAGGAGGAAACGAGTCTGGGCAGTTGAAATGAGTTGCCCCTGGTTAGACAACCGTGGGAAAAAGGAGAGGGAGAAGACGGAAAAGTATGCTCCACTGCGCTGGGAGTTAAGGAAGCAGTACCCTGGCTATGTCGTGGAACAGTGCAACGTAGTGATTGATGTGCTAGGCGGTTGGTCTAAAGATTTAGAGAAAACAATAAAGAAACTTGTGGGCGCTAGAGGAAGGGAGGTTCTCAGAAGGATGCAGAAAGCTATTATCTCAAGTTCGCTTAACATAGCGCGGGCCTTCAAGGCCATCGTCAAATAATCTTACGAACTTTAGAAATTATAGAGTGTTAGAAAAATTTAAGGATTTTTTTTTTATTTATTTATTTATTTTTAAATTTAAATTTAAATTTAAATTAGAATTTTAGGATTTAGGATTTTAAGGATTATTATTGTTATGATATATATATATATATATATATATAGAATGTATTTTATTATTTTAAAACGCTCCTTCATATAGAGACTTATGTTCCGTAAGAGGACATAGGCTACGCTTTGCGCCCTATGTACTTTTAACATTAGAGCATCCATACGTGTATACTGCAGATAATAATAATACCGTATTTACCCGTGTATAATGCGCACTTTTTTTCCGAAATTTGAAGTTCAAAATTTACACTGCGCATTATACACAGAACCTTTCGTTTATTGCTACACTAATTTGCATACACGCGAACGCACGCGAAAGAACAATAAACTTGAATTTAATAGGTTGTTGTTAAGGCTGTTGTTATAATAAAACCGTAACTAGCCTATCATAGCTGTTTAATTTCAATCGATAAAAACAATACGCTCATTGTAGTAAAACTTACGAGCAGTCCATCATGGCAACGGCAAATACAAAGCGACAAAGTTATACCACGGCGGAGAAGTTAAAAGTGATACAATTTGCAGAACAGCACGGAAACTTTGAGCAAATTTAACAGTAACAACAGAGCGCCAGTGTGTGGAACACTTTTGTTTATTCAAAGTACAGTCATATTAAGTTATCGTTCGTTATCGCTCGCTTGGGTTTTTGATTTGGTGGCTTTTTAATAACAAACTTTTTTTCAAAGAAAAATGTTCCAAAAATAAGGGTGCGCATTATACACGGGTGCGCATTATACACGGGTAAATACGGTAAATAATAATTACTATTATTATTATTACCTCTTTGACATTTGCCTTTGTTTTTGCACTTGTTTCATAGAATTTCAAACCCTGCTGTCTGGCAAACTGTGGAATAACAACAGCAAAAAATATAGTAACTGCAGTTGACCTCATACCCCATTTCACTTGAAATGTAAATGCAAGAATGCATGCACAAGGATTATATATTAAAAATTAATAATTATACACTGTGAGACAGAATTTAAGAAATTTCTTTGAACTGTGGTTATGTAATTCTCAGTGAAAGTGACCTTTGCAGTCAATGACAGAGGCAACTTGAGCAGTCGCAAAGAAGTCTAAAAAAATCACCAAATGAATATTATTATGGGATTTAATGCGAACTTGCAAGTGGGGGATACCATGCACAAGTGCATACTTTCAGCTTTCTGTGCATTCTGATTGGCAAGCTCGGGGGCGAATAACAAGTACTATTCACATCTGAGAAAGTGGAGAAAAACTTTGGTTATGATATATATTTTATTGATAAATTTGGCTGATTGTTCAACTTTGCCTCACTGTTGGTGAAAGTGGCGGGTATTTACCTCAAACTTATAAGTGAATAATATTATTGTTACTTGTATCCCCAAAATTAATGTTGATCAATGAGATTTCTTTTTGAGGTAGAAGTTGTTTTTTTAACCAATTGACTCCTGAGGGTGAGACTTGATAGATTTTACTCCTTAACAGGGGGCATTCTGGGATGCCTGGGGAATGGGTTAATTTATTTTATTTTTTATAAATAGTACTGTTTACATAGATAAGGTGGGGAATTCAAAGGAGTTTGAGCCTGTCCTAAGGGGAAGCAAGAGTGCATGATGTAGGTGTTGCATTGAATTACCGGTACTTAAAGTGTCCCTGTGACCAAAAATCAATTCACATTTTTCTTTGGATTTCAAAACTATGTTAACAAGACACTAAGCGACCCACGTTTTAAGCCTTGATTTCAAAAAGACACCTCTTTATTTTAACTGGAATTTTCCTATTTAATGGTCTGCCATTATGAACATTATGTTCTTGAGAGAGCTGGATCAAGGAGAAAATGACGTCAAAGGCTCACTAGTTTAAGAATGCAATACGTGTATATGTTGTAGTTTGAAATGTACTTCAGGTCAAAATGATTTCAAGCTAGGTCAAAATATTTTAAACTAGGTTGGATTGTCAAAAAGATTTTAACCCAGGTAAATTTGTTTTAAGCCAAGTTGAAATGACTATCAATGTTTTGAATGTGAGTAATGGTGTACCGTGATTCCAAAACTTACACTCAAAGTGAACGGCCTTTGGATAAAAATCAAAGCTCAAAATTTTGAAGGAAAAAAGGAAGTGGTTTTTTTGATCACAGGCCGCGGCACTTTAAAATGAATTTAGGTCAAAATGATTTTCACCTAGTTTGATTCGAAATTTCTTTTGTCTGGTAATCATTATCATAAAAACAAATTAACAACTGTGTTGCTATTAAAGTGGAGGTCAGGTGCCTGAATTGTCCTGAAGCTTCCACGATTGGCAACCAGCTCCAAGATGGAGACTGCACCGATGGCT
Source organism: Montipora foliosa (assembly GCF_036669935.1). Lineage (NCBI taxonomy): Eukaryota > Metazoa > Cnidaria > Anthozoa > Scleractinia > Acroporidae > Montipora > Montipora foliosa. The sequence continues at coordinate 74,006,797 of NC_090874.1, read as the reverse complement.
GGCAAAACCTGACAAACCAGACATGAGCCCCCCTGCCCTCAAGAAGACAGGCACCCATCACACTGATAAACAGGGGAAAGTAGAGGGGGGGGAGGGAGGGAGGGAAAAAACCACTAAACGCTCCACACAAAATGCTCCTTCTTCCCGCCACACTGATGAAAAAGCTGCACCACACTTAACTTGTAAAGCACGAGGAATCCAACACATGCGCAAATATAACAAAACCACTGACAACGATTGGCTACAGTCGCTCTTAGTTGTTAATTAGATTAAACTGCATTTAACCTCACAAAACAAAATTTCAAATCATCAACCAAAGTGTAAATCACTTTGACCTGAATTTCATATTGACCTACATGTACAATACATGTATAGGCCTTTTGATTTTCTTTCTTCTATATGACATTTCGTATTAAGAAGGGGAATAGATATCAACATTGAATGGCTCAGTTAAAGGGTGATTGCTTCACCTCTTCTCCAGTTTGTGTTTCCACTTGCCAGCTTTGTTTTTCTAAATCACACTTGTTGCCCACCAAGATAACCTCCTCTTGCATAAGATCATGCTGTAAAAGAGATTGTTTGTCATATAATGATTACAAATGAATAATTAGGTTGAACTAGAGGTAAAGGCTTTTAATATCAAATCTTGATTACAGAAAGAAAACAGTGAATGTCAATATCCTTTCATGTACTTCTTATTAAACCACTAAAAAAGCAACCTAGCTACTTAACATGTAGGCAAGGCTGAATGGCTGTATGATATGAAATTTACTAACAATAACAATACCATGCCAAAGAAAATACAGCCAATCAGATTGCAGGAAAGCTGGTGTATATTCGTCAGTATTCCACCGAACCTTCCCATCGATCAGTGCAATTCAATGGTATCACACCCACCCTTTCCCATTGTACCTTGCTGGCCCAGTATTTTCTATGGCATAGTATAAAATAGTTATGCAACCCTCTTGCCACTTTTATTTCTTGTTATGCACACTTGCCTAGAGGCTTGACCCGTGGGATATTCCACAGAATACTACTTGAAAGTGTTGCATAGCTAGTAATAATAATAATAATTAATAATAATAATAATAATAATTGATTGTACACTGTGGATGGAAACACATAATAATAATAATAAAAATAATAATAATAATACTAAGAATAATAATAGTAATAATAATAATAATAATAATAATGTTATTATTAATTTTCACACAACAAGGGCAAGTAAACAAATTAATTTTAATCTTAGAGTTCTCCAACAAAATTAATAGCAAATAAAGTCAAAATAGAAAACATCAAATGACATCTTAGTTTTTTTATGAAAGGGGGAAACTAGAGTACCCACTAGGGAAGAACCCGTTGGAGAACCAACAAACCCAATCCACATACAATGTAAAGTCCAGGAATCAATACTCATGCAGCCACATCAGAAAAATGGAAGTCTAGATCTACTCTCACTACTGAGCCAGGCTGATGCTCCCCAAATTAGTTTGCGTACTTGTAAATTTCTTGCACGACTTTGTTAAGTTTCTTGCATTGTTTTACAACAAATAATGGATCCACATGGTCCACATAATGAACACTAAAGTTAGTGGCTGGTATTAGTCTTTGAAGGATGCTGACTCACCAGTGCTTGGACAAGTGCATACCTATAAGCATTACTTACGTAAGTCGTGTGACCTCCCATAAATACAATGACATTCTCTTTACAATTAATTTTTAACAACCAATGCAGGCTGTACACACCTTATTCATACTCTTGAGCCAGTAATGCAGCTGATCAAATGAACGTGCATTTGTGATGTCATAAACCAAAAGTACTCCCTAAAACGAAAAATACAGTAGGAACCCAAAAGTCAGTAAAAAGAAAATGGGATCCTTATAATTATGTGAAAGGAGTTGCTAATTATGACTTTCACAACAAACATTCTAACTTTCAAAAATGATAAAAAGCAAATTAAAAGTGCCTTGGAAGTCTAGAGCAAGAAAACCACATAACAGTATTTAATTTAGATTTTGCCATGAGATCAGACAGTATATCAGAAACTGTACATTGTATTTTCCACTGGCTGAGGAATGAAAGAAGAAGAAAATGTTTTGTCACACACCTCTGCGGTGTCAGTCACTGTAAAAGAAGAGAAGAAGACAAGAACCAATGAAAGCTTTAAAAATCGAAGAACTTTTAGAAGGCAAAACACTGAGAGATCTGACAGAACAAAATACATTTTTTTTGAAACTGACCAGCTAAACTCTTTAATTACAAATACTAATTAGCAGTGGACCGCAAATCATCACTAACGCCCGTGCCTATGTCAAATTGCACAAAGATCTAACACATATTATAATACCCTCCCTTTTGTAGACAAATGAATGAGACTATACATGCTACAACATGGATAAATATTTAACACAGGTCCTAGGAGCTGTAACAGATTTTCGCTTAAGTGATTAGAAGAGTTTGCAGAGAATTTCCTGAGTCAGCTCTGACATGATAATACAAAGTCTTGCAGATATTCCGAGACTCGGCGGACACACTGGGATCTTCTTGAACCACTCGAGGAGGAAGGTGTTTCTGCCTCCACAGGGGTTGTGGATGGACATGATTCGCCAGCAAAACGAGATAGTATCTTCTCATTCTCAGACACAAAAATTTGAGGTTGCTGCTCCTTGCTTAATGACTCTCTTGCTCAAAAGCAAGTCTGGAGACTGGTTGGTTGGCTTTCCTGAGATGAATTCGGTTCATCGTAGAACAACTTGTGGGAGCTCAACCTGATGAGATCTCTGATCAAGTTTCTTCTCCACTACGCATCTTTGCCATTCTTTCTGTCCTGCTTGCCAAGGCTTGACTCGCACAGCATCACCTGGTTGAAAATGATCAATATTGTGGGCATTTCTGTTGTAAAAACATGCTTGTTGTTGCTGACGCAGACGAAGCTCAGCAAACTAGCAGATAATTATTGGTAGAAGACTTCTTGTTCCATGGTTGAACAGACGCTGAGCTGGGCTGATTAGCATACTACATGTAGATGGAGGTGTACATGTACCGTAAAAGTCCATGTATAAGCCACACCTTTTTTCTCAAAGTTCAAATAAAAAATCAGGAGTGCGGCTTACCTACGGGAACATTCAAGGTTGGACTTTTCTAAGGCCTAATTAATATTCATAAAAACTTTTCAAGATGTCACTGAATGAAACATATAACAAACTGAAAGCAAGGTGTTGTTGATCATTGCCTTTTGAATGACTGGTGCCTCCTTAAAGTGGTACTATGACGAAAATTGCATCTTTCCTATCTAAGCCATTTTGAAACATAAACAAGTAGTCTGCGTGAGAAGAAAAATGCTGTTTACATTTTCCAAATATCTCTTTTCGTTCCAGAGATATTCGAGTTTTTTAAATATGCAAATTAGCCAAGTGATGACGTCATACACTCAACCAAATTTTGTTCGGATATGATGAAAAGACATATCTCAGCCAATTTGTATCAGAAATGTTTGATTTTTTGCAGTAAGATTCTTCTAAATGTTCTCCGCAACATGAGCTAAACAGTTTTGTTACCATGGCATCATACTGGGTTCCAGACCTCCCTCATATTAAGAGCTCTTCTGGCCACCTTTGGCATTCCATTTTGATATTTGCTAACATCACTTCATATGCATGATCCAGCAAGCATATGAATATGTTAGATCGAGTTTGTGGCCTTGTTTAACATTTTTCAAGCTGAAAATCACTAACATATTGAAATCAAGTGAGTGGGGACTGGAAAAGAGTGAGTTGCCATGGGAACAGAATTTTTTATAGCCATAAGTGTGTATCCTGTAGAACTATTAGACTACCAAGTTTCAACGGTCTGTGCTGCAAATTGGCCAAGGTAGCTCTATTTATATACTCAATATATTATTGGGTTGAGTGTATGACATCATCAGTCATCTCATTTGCATATTTTACCCATTTTTCAAACTTAAATATCTCCGGAACTAATGAAGATATTTGCAAACGGTAAATGGCGTTTTTATTCTTTCATGGAATTCTATGTGATACACTCAAAAAATCAAGGGGTAAAAATTTGATCATAGTACCACTTTAAAGATCGATCCACCGGTTTGTATCTTGATGCCTTTGTTATTTTGTGATTCTTGTTCTCCAAGAGTTCTTTCAAGGGATTAATTTTCACTTTACTCCAACAACTGAACACCAACCTACAGGGACTTGCCATTCTTCCACAAAGCTGTTTGCTATCATGCCTGCGGCCAATCATTTTAATGCATATCTTTCCGCCACATGCGAGAAAATACCAATACCACCCTCCTGCGCATTGTTTCAATCACCTTCGAATTTCAACTTCACCGAGCGTTTCGAAGTGATAATCTTGAAAAAAAATTGCATCATGATAGCATCTTAATTTTTTTTAATAGTAAACTCACACGATAAAGGTACGACAAGTGAAATAAAGACTTAATTGATAACAAAGCTCTTAACCCTTTCCCTCCTAAGAGTGACACTTATAGATTTTACTCTGTCTAACGCTAGACGATTTTACTCGTCAATGGGGAGCCCCTCAGGGGTGAAAGGGTTAACATCCACCGTGTACATGTCAGTGTTTTGAGACCATACTTGTTTGTCCTTATTTGTTTACTAAGAGAACTTCATTAGAACTCCAAATTTTGTCCCTTTTCTTTTTCAAAATTCAAGCCTCCAAATTGGGGGTGGGCTTGTACATTGACTTTTATGGTATTCCTGTGGTCAAGTAGGGCGAGAAACACATTCGAACCTGCAGCCTTCTTGGATTTCAAAAGGACCTTCTTTGCCTCTTTGACTGCACTCTCTGCTTTCCCCTTGGCTTGACTGTGGTGCAGGTTATTTGTACGGTGGTTAAAATCCCATTCTTTAGCAAATTCTAGGAAATCTCGGGAAGTAAACTGTGGTCCATTATCTGTGACAAGCTGTTCAGGTATGCCATGTCTCACAAAATGGGCCTTGCGCTTCTTCATCACACTCATCAAGGAAGTACTTCTGAGGTGGTAGTCGAGCACAAAGAAGTCACTATAATAGTCGAATGTCACAATATAACTCCTTCATAATGTAGCTCAAACGAGTCAGCTCTGACAAACTGCCATGGCATGCTTGGTGTATCATGGCTCATATATACTCTACATGCTTCACAGGTCGACACATGATTATGTCCCCTTTCATGCCAGACCAATTGAGACACTCCCGCAATCTGTTGAGGCAACCATTTATAAAAATTTAATAACTCTCAAGTGCAAGTTGTGGATTCGCTTGAGCAGTTCTCCTCTAGCAGCTCCTGGGACTACCACTCTCTCCCCTTCATCAACATGTTGAAATATGGTGAGATGACTGACAGCAGAGCATTCTTGTCTTCAGGCCAGCCCTGGATGATAACAGTTTTCAAAACCTTCAGAAGAGATTCATCCTTTCCATCTCACAAAGGATCTGCAAAAGTCTCTTTTCAGAAATCAGTAGATAGTTTATCATGTTGATGGTTTCAAAATCAGCTTCATCTTGTGTAAATGAATGGAGATATGCCCTGGAAAGCGGGTCAGCAAGAAACATTTTGGTCATACTTCAGCAAAATAATGGATCATCATCCGCTGAAGCCGCAAAACTAACAAGAAATCTTCTTCTATTGATTTTCTGGGTCAGGCTTTCTTTGACGTGGCTTTGACTTCATTGACACGATCATGCAGTTGGCTAATTGGCAAGGGATTTCATTTGAACTGCAGCAATTTCCTTGCTCGCTTTCATTCTCATCTTCACTATAACTGAAGGTTTTGATTACTTTGAGCCCATCATCACCGATTGCATGCTTGAACATGGCAACCTGATATTCAGGGCTTTCCATTCCCAACCTTGAAATGACGAAATAAAGTAACAGTACTTCCATATAGCTTCCAATTCTCAGCGATTTCACCAGAAGTTCTCAAATTCAGATGTTGCGGCGGTAAAATTTTATGGAACATCATTGATCGGGGCATTTGTTGCTGAGCTGTTGAAGCAGTTGAACCTTCCATTCGATCATGAGCAGTTTATGTTGTCAGTGAAGAATGGAAGATAATCCCTGTCACCATGTAAAAGAAGAGAAGACGTGCTTTCGGTAGCTATGCCTTTATTGTATACCATGGTAGGCTGGGTTTTGTTTGTGAAATAAAATAGTCACTTGGTGGTGGTCAACTTTCCAATAGTTTTCACGCTTGTGTGACATACATGTATCGGACACGGGGAGTGGCCCAAAAACAATGTCCCCCACGGACTGCCTTATGGACCATTCCACGGACTGCCCATACGAACCACCTCTACGAACCACCCCAAACAGCAAAAAACTAAATATGGGTTATTGACCAAGTACGAGGTCAAGATGGCTGGATATTGGCAAAGTTCTTTTTTTGCATGTAATAACAACTTGTCGATGAGTATTTAGTTAGTAAAAAGCAAAACTAAATCTTTTCCAACATTGTTTGTCGAAAAACCAACTTTGACATATGATTGATTGATCTTGTTGACAGGAAATTCTTCATTCGACACAGTTTTTCTGAACGTTCGAAGCTTAGTAGCCAGGCATTAGATCGGACGCAAAGATGGAAAACTGTACACCAGGAGCAGCCTTTTTCAAATGTTTCCGCAGATAAGCCGCACCCCTGATTTCCACTGACAATAATATTTTTGGGAAAAAGGTGCGGCTTATCTGTGGGTGTTTACGGTAAATGTAATTAAGATACTTTGGGCCCGAGCCTGAGTCTCTTAAATTTCCCGGAGGGTAACAATTGAGATTTTCCTGACACAAGTGGTCTATCCAGACACGGCAGGTACAAAACACAGGTCACAGGTCACAGCCATTGCTTTACCAGTAGAGAAACTATTCTAAACATTCATAAAAGCTAGCCTAAAATATTTTGTTTGGGCCTAATTAGGCCTAAGGTTAGCTTTTGCGAATGTTTAGGATACTTTCTCTATTGGTAAAACAATGACTTGTGACCTGTGTTTTGTACCTGCCGATCCAGAAAACCATTAAGTCAAATATTTAATAGTTGTTATTTATTTTTACTTTATTTATCTTTATTTCAATGTTGTTTTGGGGTGGTCCGTAGAGGGGGTCCATAGGGGTAGTCCGTGGACTGGTCAGTAAGGCAGTCCGTAGACCTGGTCCAAAGGGGGTCCACAGAATGGGGGTCAGTGTTTTCCGGTCACTCTGTATGAGGAACTGTAAATTATGTCAGTCTGTGTCAGTCAGTGTCAGTTGGTGTAAATTATGTCAGTCAACTTGAGACACACAAACTTGCATTTTATAAATACCTTTGTCCCTCTAAAATGCATTGATGTTAGTGTTCTGAATCTCTCTTGTCCCGCTGTATCCCTGATAAACAAAAAGAAAAGGTTTTAATTCAGACCAGTAAGTCAACCATGCATATACATTGTATACAGTGCAATTATAGTGGTTTTAATACTTAAATTGTACCATCCTCTGATTGGCTCAGAATACATGTATATTTGCAGCACAAGATCGTAATTCTCCAACATTACTGTAGTGTACTATGTACGTAACCATGCAAAACCAAAACAATAATTTAAAAGTGAAATTAATTTTGACACCTTATTTGAAACAGTTCTCTTAGTGCCAAACAATACAAAGAGTATTTGCCAATATTTTCCGAATTTTTACTTACCATATCTGTATTCGAACACGGACTCCATCCACAGTGTTAATGATATTCACAAAATCAATTCCTAAAGTAAGAAAAAATCTATTAAAGACCAAAGGAAACAGCAAAACCAGTCAGCAAAATATTTTTGAAAAGCCTTGAAAATGCCATCATGACTCAAACAGTCTCATATACAGAAAACAGTCTGTCAAAAAGCTGTGTACCATATTAAAAAGAGTCTTTTCTCATCTTTTCTTAATATTTCTGCATGCTCACTGCATGGCTATAATGTCAATTAGATTACAGACATGAAAACTGATACCATCAGCCAAAGTCTTGGGAAAATTTTCTAGCTTTAAGTGTTTTTTTTCACTTATTGTGCAAGAATTGATGGTAAACATTGTTCAAGGTTATACCTAAAAATCCAAGTATGAGTGTTGAATATCATGCTGAACTAACCAGCTTTCTAAAAGAATGATAATATTATAATATTGTCCACTGACTCAATTAGCAATAGGCTGGTTTCAATTTGTTCTGAATGGTATTGATGAATTCTATTTTTTTAAGAATCTTCAATATTGATGATCTTATAATAATAATTTATAAGGTAAGGGTAAAGTCCGCTACGAGCCTAGAAGGCCCACCAGGCCGGCACTTATCTCCGGTTTCTGTAGCATGAAGCAACTAGGAGTATTTCTACTCCCCCCTGGATGGGATGCTAGTTCATCACAGGGTTACCCCCAGCATTTTCGCCGGTACCCATTTATACACCTGGGTGGAGAGAGGCACCGTGAGAGTAAAGTGTCTTTTCCAAGAACACAACACAATGTCCCCGGCCAGGACCCGAACCCGGACCACTTGATCCGGAGTCAAGCACACTACCCATGTGGCCACCGCGCCTCCCACATAGTAATAATATAAGTTTGAGGATATTTGTAAGTTGTCCTTCAGCATTAAAAAAAAACTTTGAAATTCAAATAAGACGTAATGCTACTGTTAACACTAGTTTTAACAGCAGAGTGAGGCCTTATGTGAATTTTCATGATAACTTTGAAGATTAGGCTTCAGGTTTTGTGTGACATTAGCAATCTACTTGCTAGGTGATTTCCATCTGAAGAGTTTTTTTTCCATTTCACAATTTTCTGATGCAATTACTTTTAATTATTGCAATTATTATTAATTAACAAATATATTCCATGTTGCTATGCATTTGTTCAGTAGCACATCACAAATGACATCAAAATGTCATAAGAACAAAAAAGTGGCATGTAACATTGCCAAGTGTCTCACTGATATTAAATTTTTTACCACATTTTGATGTGATCTATGAATGAACAGATGCATGGCAACATGGAATCAGCTATGCATCTGTCCTCTAAGAGATCATAGGCGAGAAGTTATCAAAACTTGTGCATTATTGACAGAGCTTATTATATAAAAGAGGACAGATGCAGAAACTAAAGTAACTTTTTAAAATTTAAAATCTCATGGACACACCATATGTTGGCAAAAGGGACAAAGCAAAGGCCTCATCTGGTTTAGAATAACTTCTTATCAGGGACGATTTGCCAACTCCTGATTCCCCAACCAACAGCACTTTGTAACTTATGTCAAAGTCTTTGGACTGAGATGACATAATTGTGTACTTATAAAACAGCATCAGGAATCCATCATCTCTCATCAAAACTGCTGCAGAACAAGTTTGCCACAACTAATTTACATCACAAGTGTGACCATCTCCTACAAATAAAGACATGCAACAAAGAAGTAATAAAGGCCAGTGTAGTATATATATAGAAGTATGCTATGCGGACCTATGTAACGCGCAGAGTTATGGGTATCTTGGAGAGAGATCCGCCATGTTGTATAGCATCGTGTAGTGTTACCCGGATTGTTATTAAGTTGTGTTTATCCAAGGTTTAAGTGTGCTTGTAATAGCCATCCGAGACCATCCGATAGTGAAATGTCACAGTAAGTATAAAACCTCGTTGCCATTCAGAGGCCAGGTTACTAAGGAAACCGGATAATTCATCGCCGGCAAGTTGGTGCACGATCGAAAAGATCCGTTTGCTCTTCCACCAGCAATTGTACATTACATAATGTCATCTGTGCCTCTAGATATTGGTTGAAAACCATCTATTATACTTGTACATTTAGCCGTTGGCCTTCAAGGTCACCCAACCAGCTTCCGCCATACGATCGGCCATGGAAAACGTTTTAGGAAACGATCATGAGTACTTGCTCCTTAATTCACTTCTGCACTATTCTTGTAATGACAAATTCAAGATTATTTCGCTCGATAGTCGCAACAACCAGGAACCCACGGGTTCCTCCAACGACACAATTCATTTCCAAGAACATGCTTATTTCTAATTGTCGCGCAGGCCAACTAGGGAAAGCAGAATTGCACTAGGTTATTACTGCCTTGCGTAAGATGCAGGCGCGATAATTTCCCAAAACCAGGACTTATATTGAAACACTTACCGTCCGCTTTTTCCTCACATGCTGTTCACATGTCAATTCATATCGGCCAAGTAAGGAAAGATCTCTTGCATATATACAGCACTCTGTTTCTCGGAAACCACTGAAGTAAGTACTGCTGTCACCAAGTAGTTACCGGAAACCAAGCCTTTGCCCGATTCGGGAGCCGATTAGGTTAGTCACACAACGCTTGCGTGACGTCATCGAGTAAATCGATCCCGAACGTAACAGGAACGATATTTACTTCGAACATGGATACCAACAATTAAAAGCGAAAATGACTGAACTGAAGAAGATATCTCGCAAAAAAATTCTGTTTATTGATCGAATTCCAAAAAGTTTCACCGAATGATGGGCTGTCCGTCTTATTCGTCTAAATTGGCTCTAAGTATCGTATAAGCCTTCAAATATATCGCTACTGGTATCGATACCTTGTTTTGTCCCAGCTCCCTTTGGGCTTAGAGTTCACTTCGCTCAAAGCACTCCTGCATGTGAGATGCGGCCAAGGAGAGTCGCAAAAGTTGTTCTTGTTGGAGACAGTGGTGTTGGAAAATCCACCATCCTTTCTACGTATACTGGAGAGCCGTTCAGCCCCGTTTATTTTAAAACCCGAGGTGAGGTTGTTTATGGTGTTCCGCGAGAAAAGATTACTTGACCTTCAAAGTACCTACCTTCTAATTTTACGTACCTTATGCATGGCTAAAGAATTTCATTTCGATCCTTACAATTTTTGTTTCCAATGACAGAGAGAGACATTAAGACAGCTACGGTAAGAGTGCGCCAACAACAATTAGAACTGCAAATATGGTGAGCAATTTTAAATCGTAAAAGACACACAAGTTGTTAGTAAACGATATTATGAGGGAAGTAATTAGAAGACAAAGCCGGAAAACCAGCTGGTCTAAACATTTCTCGGAATTGTAAACCAATTACAGAGGATCTGACAGTTTTCTTGCCTGAACATGGATTGAAACAGCATAGAAGTTATGAATACTCGTGAACTTACAATAATCTCTCGTAAAGAACTCGATAAATGGATCGCCTGAAGAAACATCAAAGTGACTCTTCCGAGGAAGAGTCACTGGTCAATGAGAAATTTTTAGCAACTTTTTTCAGAATACTGCTCAAATTGAAAAAAATAATTGCCAATTTTCAACATTCAAATATCATTGATCAACAGTATTTTGAAATAATAGTTTTTAGAAATAAAAGTAACATTACTGTAGTATGTTTCGCTGGGGTCTAATTTCAAACAATAATGACACTCAGTGCTTCAGTTCAAATGTACAGTTCAGTACAGTTTAGATGGAAAGAATATGTGAGCGCATGAGAGACTCCCCTTTGGCATAGAGTTTTATGAGCAAACTTTTTAAAGGTGATACCCCTGAGATAAAAAACTGACAGTCATAATTTTCAAATACTTTGAATTATGTGTGAATTAAATTTGGTCATGGTACACAAAAATGCAATTTTATCATGGCTCAGATGAAAAAGAGGGAGGAGATCTTCAAGCAACATTTTTCAAATAAATTACACATTCACAAGATACTGATCAGTCTACAATGTAAGTGAAATTTCTTGGCATACTGCCCGGGAGGGGGGAGCCTCCCATATGAAACAGACGGGGATGCTCGTCGTCTCGCTTAGGGGTGTAAATTTTGGATTTTGGTCTCGCTTAGGGTGTTCCGGGCAAAGCGCCAATAATTTAAGCCACCAGGGTCTCGTTTAGGGTTCCGCCAAGAAACAGAATTACGCGAAGAGAAACAGAAGTCAAATTTTCTTTTTAATGTGTTTTGTTTAGGGATCAAAATTTGCTTAAGCCACGCCCAGATTGGTCTCCTTTAGGGGTCACAAAAAGCTTGAGCCACGCCCAGATGGTCTTCTTTAGGGGTTAAATTCAAAATTTCTGACGAGCATCCCCGTCTGTTCCATATGGGAGTCCCCCCCCCCCTGCACAGCATATTTCAAGAAATATTAAAATTATACATTTCTGCGCAAGTTTTTTTCTGTTTGTTCTGATGACTCAATGATAGTCAACTTTCATCTTTTATTGTTGGCAAAAACCCCTATTTGAGCTTGCAATGAATATAATTTTGTTCCCATCACTGGATATCACTGAACATTGCTATTATAATAGTTATGTGATATGGTCTCAAATGTTGCATTTTATTTTGCTAATAATGCAATCTTAAATTGTAATGTGATTCAAATAATCTTAATTTTGTCACTGTTTTGCATGATTTAGAAAAGGAATGCACGGAAAAAAAATTTCTTTAGTTTGGTATGAACTAATAATAGCATCACCAGTTTGTTGAGGTGACAAAACTTCAAGAAATTTAAACTCCCATTTTTTGTAAATTAGGGACACACCGGGTGATCCACTTTGTAGAACAATCACTGCAGCATATATGCGAGAAGAGGTCCAGGTAGAGTAAAAGTTCTGTTGTTAAAGATAGTTAACATTTACACATTATAAATTCAGATGAAAATAGCAGGTGATTAAAGGCAAAAAAATGAGTTTATTCATGGACTAATGAGTATTAAGCTCTGATGCTCAAGTTGCAAGGCCTCAGTTTGAACTTTGTAATTCATGAGATATTTAACAATTATTATTCCATGAGTGCATGTCAGATATGAGAATATAGATCACTAATGAGGTGTGTCGCGCTGAGTTGGCTATAATCACCTTAAATCCAACAAGCGCGAGTGAAATCGTATTTCAAAAACACCCACAAATTTAACTACTGGGTAACTACTGTAGCAGCTACTTTATTTTGTGAAAACAACGAAACTGATGCACACGGTTAGGTAGTAATATTTGTAGAGCATGGTATAATAGCTCAAAGACATATACCATGATGGCTAAGCCAATCAAAACTCTAGAATTGCATTATCCAATGATGTTGTTTGTATTTAATTTAAATTATTACCTATGTGTTCATCATGGAGTTGAGAATCCTTTGTTAATATAATGTAGCCATGCAAGTTTTTTTTAGAATACATGTAAATATGTAGTGTCTAACATGCATTAATTTACATGACCTTTGTGTATTCAGAACATGCACAGTTTTGGTTAGCTTTTTTATAGTTCCGAGTTTGAAGCTACTACAGTATGATTAAAACTTTGTGCAAAGTATAGCTACCTTGTCCCGTAAATGGACTAGCATAAACAACAGGAGGAAACAAACGTCTTTCAGGAGCCAATTACATCCTGCATATTGCTGAACTCAAAATATTCAACGGTGGTATTCTATCAATTTTATTGATTTTTTTTCCTCTGTGTACTGCTGCATTCTAGGGAGCTGTTATTGTATTTGATGTTACTAAGGATGATACTTACTACAATGTGCCACATTGGGTGTCTGTAGTCAATCAGGTAAGGTGGAATTGAAATGATTATTGTATCAGGAAGGACTTATCTGACTCTTCAGTCATGTTTATAGTCATTTTGTGTCAGACAAGATGTCCAAGCATTTTAACACACTCAACCATATCATGCATCATGAAGCCCTGAAACTCAAATCCAGGGGCTACACCACCTGCTTTTTTTTTGTCATCCCCTTTTCATTCAATGCATTCAAGTCTTACATTATTTGACTGTTCAATTCATTGTAAAGTTGAAAGTTTACTTTACTTTCTAGTTTTTTTTATTTTTTTAGTATGCCGGAAGTGGGAATGTCAAGTTTTTGTTTGTTGGAAATAAAAACGACCAAGTGGGAGTACGAAGAGTGAACATTGAGTCTGGGGTACAGGTACGCTTTGCATTCGTCCAAGAAATTTCTTAATTTAATACTTTTCCCAACGTGTAAGAAAAATTTTCCTCCTTGTTACTTGATTTTCACATGTAAATTGAGTATTATACATGTCATGTAGGACTCTTGGTCTCTTTTCGGTTGAGCTGTCCTCTGCCTTATGACAGGTCTTCATTAATGACATTATGCAGACTCTTTAGCTGACAATATATTGCAACAGTCCTGTACTTACATGTACATGTAAAATGCCTACTCCTACTCTTTCTCCCAGTGTAAGACGTGTTTGGGTATTGCTACTCAAGAGAACATAATAATTATGGCTAGACAGCACTAACTATAGACAGTCAAACTGAAGGCTTACACAAAGCCATGTAACAAAATACAAAGCTAAATAGTGAATCATAATGTTGTTTATCAAAGCATACACTGTGCAGTTCAAATAATTTAAAATAGCACATGCTTAATATACAGGGTTATCATGCATACAGGGGTTTCGGAAGCCAGTCACTGGCAGAATGTACTGTCTATGTTGTCAGAAGTTTGTCTCTCATTACCGGCCATTCTGCCTTGATTTTCACTCAAACCCTCATAAAAGACAAGAGTGACTGCCGCTTTACATTGAGGCATCTACTTCAAAAGTTTTTGAAACTCCTGGGCCTAGAAAAATTCCAACGTAACCATTGAGTAACCAAATGTGAGTCACCCACTGGCCATGCAAAGGAGTTCCTTCACATGCCTTACTTAAGATTCATGATTATTATTTTACAAACAAAACACTGAATATTCTGTATAGTTTTTGTCTTTAGTTTTAAAAGACACCTAGTATTGATGTCTTTAAAGTGCCCCTAGCCTCTAATATTTTTCTTTACTGAGATAAAATTGATCTATTCACCCTTTTCAAAAAGCTTCTGCTGTTTTCACCTCAATATTCCAAAATTTAATATTTAGTTTTCCACTAAATTTAACAAAATCAGAGGTCCTTATCATAGTAATCATGCCTGAACTGAAATGAGGCATTGAGCTGTCCCTGAGATGATGTTACTAGAAGTGCTTTTAATTACATTCTTTCAAAACTTGAATGCAAAACATCATGATAATTAATTATATGATATCATCTTTGATAGGGATATACCTGCATGTTCTTCTCACTGTCTTGGCAAAAAAATTGGGACAAATGACTACCAAAAGCTAAATCAATTTATTGAACTTACATGTATATTTCCTCTTTATATAGAACCCATTCACACCTAAAGCATGTATAATTTAGAAGTGTCACGCACTTTAATTCATTGAAGGAGCTTGCTCTCATTGGGGAGCTTACCCTGTGGGCAAGTAGACTGAAGATGAAATTACTTGTCCCAGACAACTGGAGGATGCGGCTTTTGTCCAGCACTGGGAATGCAAATATCATATTGAGTGACGTAACCAATAGAAAAGTGTTGTCTAAGGAATCAAGAATAAAAAATTCCATGATCTAGACGTAACACCCCTGGCCAGCACTTAATGCTTACCTTGACCTTTGTGTAATAAATAGTTAAAATACTATTGTTTAAATATTACATGAACACGCGTTGGATATGAGATGGCTATAACCAGTCTCGTATCCAACAAGCGCAAATGGAATAATAATGTTGTTTTATAAACTTCCTTAAACTCCAAAAGGTTGGAAGTAGGAAATACAAGCGAAAAATAGCGAGAAAATCTGAGCGAAATCAAAAACACTTGATGAAGATGCGATGTTGTGTAATACCTGGTGGTCAGACAGATGCAGGCTCATCACAAACACATTTCTTATGTTTCGCGTACTTCTAAACGTCAGAATTGATCCAAACTTTCCACGAAAGAGGGTTTTTACCTTTTTGCTTTATTCAGAGAGAAACTTCGCTTTCCAGCAAAGAAAGATTTAGCTTAGCAACGCGTAGTGCAATCATTTGCCATATAAGGTCAAACTAAGGTATATGAGCTGATAACCGAGATTGAGTAAACCAATCAAACCACAAGAAATACATTAACTGAGGTTGAAAATTTAATAAAATCTGATAGCCATTGCTGATGGTTAAGTACTCTAATGCTGAATGGGTAATTTAAATAAAGGAGATTTTACTGCCCCATCAGTAAAATACAGTTAATGGAACGTGACCATTCTAAAAGGGGCTATTCATGTCGCGTTAGTTATCTTCGTGTTCTTTGTAGTCGGTCGTTCAAGTTCATAAAATCAATGGTCTTGTTGTAAATAAAATGAGGACATCTATTAGATACTTTGCTCCTAGATCTCAGTTTATAACGTACACCTGCATTGGCCAAATCTGTTAAGGCCTCATTCATAACTGTTAAAGAGCACATGTAATACCTACCTGCTCATAGTAGAAGCTGTACAACTGGCTACTTTAATAGACAGAGTCTACATGTAGCTATAAAAGCCTCAGTTAGCCGTCCAAGGTTCACTTGGCAGTTTGTCTTCTATAGTAAACCAACTAGCTGTTGGCATTTGTTAAAGTTTTTTCCCCTCCCTCCCTCCCTTTGGAGATGGGTTGGGTTTATTGCCATGCCTTCATTAAAAATTGGGTCACTCCTGCGAGGTGCGGTTAAGTCTGCGCAGCGACTTCCCCCAAGCTTGTTGGCTGGTTTGCCTTTGTACATTGCTCGCTAACCAATACTCTTGTCCAATCCAGCACATGCTGTTTACCAATCAGCTCGTAGTGCTGGGTAGAGAAGTGAGGTTGTTCGATATCACGCAATCTGGAAGTCACATAGGGTAACCAGTCGCAAGGCAGTGTTCCCCTTAAAAAACGCCAATACATCAGTTGTCTCGTTCTATTGCACCTTACGTTATGCATTAAAAGCTAACTATGTTGATACCAAGGAACAGTGACATTAATTACTGTACTAGGATACTCGACATGCTATTAAAAGTGCGAATACAGCCAGTAAAAAAATGGCTATGTGATGGCCAGCAAACTAGCAAAGTAGTGCAACCAAAACCCACTGAGCCAGTTTAAAGGGACACTGAAAAACGCAAACTGCAGAGTGTGCAGACCGTCTGTTAAATGAATATTCGGTTAGCCTGAATTAGGCCTAAATAACATTCGGTTAGCCTAATTAGGCCTAAATAACATTCAGGTTAGCCTGTTTACGGTTAGCTCTCAATAATAGTGAGGGTAACGCCATATTTTACCCCTGGTTTGCACGGTCTGCACAGTCTGCAGTCTGCGTTTTGGGGTGACCGCAGTTTAAAGGGTAACCATTTTACCATACAATGTCTCTCAATGCTGACTTTTGCCTCAATTCCATTTAGCCACATGAAATGTTACTTGTGCAAAATTAATAAACTCAAGGTTGGGCCACTTTATTTATGTATTTTGAGTATTTTTTACTTTGCTTCAGTATGGTACATGTACTTGTCAAAGGGCATGGAATGTGGGGAAACAGGGAGAGTGGCAGGTTTTATCTTCCAATCATGTTGGAATTTAACGTACATTGTATTTTTAGCTTTCACATTTCTATGTACACTTTCTATTATAATATTGCATCAGTTTTGTAAGAATTTTTAGATAGAGGGCCACAAGTTTATTAGTTACCGCAACTATTCCGTGCCACCCTCTTTAAATAAAGTGTATTATTATTATCATATCTCAACATTGATATTCAATTTTGCAGCTAGCAAACCAGTATAATGGAGCATACATTGATGCAAGTGCAAGGACAAATGAAAATGTACATGAGGTTAGTTTTTAGTTAATAGAGCTTTAGAAAATAAGTGCCAAAAGTCCCCTTTGGCATTCAAACACTCTGATAAATATTATTGGGTGGCAAATGGGCTGAAAGGCATACCATTATGTACATGCATACATGTACAATGTAGTAGATAAGGCTAAAATTTTCATTGGTGGCTAGTTATGCAATATAATGTCAGGTGTCTTTGCTGAGGTTGCACAGGGAAAAGAGTTTGTCGTGTATCAGGACCTCGCTGCATCAGGGTTACTTTCCAATGCTTCATCATGACGGGGCTTGAAAATACCAGATTTGTTGTTGAATCGCAGCTCCACTGTAAATAACAATGGACTAGACTATTAAAGTGCTGAGGACCAAAACAAAGATCTATTAATCAATCTTGAAATCAATCCTTTATTTGATAACGCAGGTTGGGTTATAAACAAACTAGTACTACATGTAAGAATGGCAGCCAAAGGCTGATGTGGACCTGCGATATGAAAATTATATAATCTAAAATCATAAGTTCTAAATTAAGGTATTTATAGAAAACTATTAATAATTTATTATGTGGACCTTAAAAATAGATAAAATTATCCCTCTTATTAGAAATCATAGTTGCTTCTTTATTTCTTAACTTCTTATTAATTATGTCCTACAAATAGATAAAATTATCCTCCTTATTGGAAATCACCATTGCTTCTTTGCTAGAAGAAAGTTGAAGCATGTCTTTTGATTATTTTCTTAAAATCAATTTAAAAGCATCTTTACCAATAATGCTGTTAAATCTAACTTTCCTATTTATAAAATTTCAAATAATTATTACTGGACCCCTATATTGAAAAGAAGTTCTTCCAAGTTCAGTCTTAACCTTATTGATATTAAATTGATTTGTAACTCTTGTTGATCTAGATGATTTAGATAATAGTTCTGAAATTTGAATAGGGGCAGTACCTATAAAGTTGGAACATTTAAGTAAAATGTGCTTCTTATACAATGTAATCAAGAGGAACCCATTCAAAAATTGACAAAGACATAAGTCATCATCTAATGAACTAGGTTTTAATTAATAAGGCGTGCACTGCCATGTGTGATCTATTGCACGAATACACTGGGTATCACTACTTTAAAATAAATTTCTTCTAGGGCTGACTTTGGAAACTAACTAAACATCTTCTTCTTAATAAGGCACCCACTGTTTTTGAAAAAAAGTTTTGACTAATTCTATTTGTCTGTTCCAAGAAAGATTGTTGTCAATTGTTACTGGCCCATACAATAAGTAGTATTAACTAAATTAACACAGCCAGAGCCAAAGTAAATGCCACTGAGTGGGGCCAACAAACGGCTGTTTCCTTAATATCATGGCTTCAGTTTTTGAAGGATGAATAGTTAATTTATATGAAAATGAAAATCTTGAAAACACTGATAAATATTAAATTATTCATATCCCTATTTTCTTGTTTTCCCCTCCTCTGTGTGGTCTCGACCTGACTGCATAGCCATTGCAGTCTCACAATCATGTAGATATATTTATTTAATTTTAATTAATAGAACATTAATTTTACATCCCATCTAAGGTGGCAATGGTTTGAGCATCAGAGGATAGGCTGACTTGGTATGGATAGAATGTTATCATGGTGTGGGTGACAAGCAATGGCATGCCTTCTGTAGCAGATCCTATCTGATATACAGGGATGTCATCATTCTGGCTAGTCACTGGTTGCTTGTCTTGTTCCCTCTTGCTGAGTGGCCTGCTTGGACTGAAATAAAACTAAGCCACTGATGTAGCCTTAAATTTTGTATTCTTTGGGGTTAAAGACAAGGTGCTAAAATGTATCCTCTACTTATGAACTTCAGTGGAAATTAAGGTGTATGAGAGATGATGTTTACATTTTATTGAAACTTGAAGTTAAAAAGGTTATGCTTCCAAAAAAATACCAGGATCAAGCTTTAAAATTTTTAACTAGGTGTATTACAATTTATGTATATATGATGAAGAATTTTTTCTGTTTTTGCTGTTACAGATATTTCAAACAATGGCAGAAAGAATATGTAGGGAGGGAACAGAGCAGGCAAGAGTATGTAATTTCTGGTCCCTTTTTTAGTAGATTAAAGTTCAACATGTGAAAATCGAAATTGATTTGAATATAGGAATGACATGTAATTTATTATAATTTATTTTGATGGAATTTTATCACCCTGGTGATAGTAGTCCTCAGAACAACCCTTTTTTTACTGACGTGTTGACAACTTGCCCAGGGGTGGATCCAGAGTATTTCAAGTGATTTGCAGAAATCACTCAATTTTTTTCAAACCTTTAATTATTTCTCAGCTCTTTATTGCAGTTCACGAAATCAATTATCCGTCTTGTTTATTTGTTTATTATGAATAAAACAAAGGAGAAATTATTCCGTCGATCACACAGCAAACCCAGCCCCTCCCAAGCGAATTGGACGAGTCTCCGTTCCTACGGTTTCGTCTCATGTCGATACTTCCGAGAACAACGCGAAAAAAATTTTAAGGCCGACCGGGCAAAGTTTCTACCTAGAGGGTGGGGACTGGATGTACATGGATCTTTTCATAAATCACTCAAAACCCACTTCGATTGGTCAGAATCACTCACATTGTCTTGCGAACTACTCAAACTTGGTTATGATTGGCTATTCAGGTCGCAAACTATCGTGCAAACTACTGACAATCATATATAAAGAGGAGCCTCCCCCCCACAATTCCCTTCGTTCTTGTTGAATTCATTAACTTGCTACGGAAAGGAAAGACAAGAATAGTTTTGATTTATAAACCATGCTTCAAGGCGATCCAGTTTGTCGGAAGGAGGACTGTTCTCAGTATGATATTGGGTTGGTTTTCAAGGAAATCAGCTCGTATTCGGACCAGGACAAGCTCAAATTCATAGAGAATGTATAAAAACCAGGTGATCTTGAGCTATTTGATTTCCCAGTGTCAGTGGAATGTTCGAATTCTAAGCGTAATTTTTTGTGGGCTGGCTGAAAAGATTTCCCTGGCTAGCATAATTTAAATTTCTTGATGGTGCATTTTGTTTACCGTGTGCTAAATTCTTTGGAGTCCAGTGTGGGCGAAATTCAAATAAACTCAACAAATTGTACAAACCTCCACTCACACTGTGGATGTCTCCCATGTCACGTTTTACCAAACATGCGAGCGGGAATGTGAGATGCATAACTTTCAGTGATTGTGGTGGATAATTTTTTGAGAAATATGACAAGAGAATCAGTCCCAATTGATCACAGATCAACAACTTAAGAAACGCAGAAAAGAGGCAAACAAAGCCTATAAAAAGCCAGCTATCTCACTGGTACAGGGCACAATGTAACAGGCGTTCAAAAACAAAATAAACCGAAACTGCGTCAAACATTTAAAACCAGAAGATCACTCGCTTCTACCACCGATAAACATATCGGTCAAGCATAGAATTAAATTGGCGCAAAAGCGTGAGGCCATAAGGTCCATTCAGATTACTGCTGAGAAAATCAACACCAAGACCAAATCGAGACCGGCCAAATATTTTTTTGAAGAAAAAGTATCACACAGCAGTATAGAGATTCAAATGTAAAGCCTCATAGGGCAAAAACCATTGCTAAATGAATCCTACAGGAACTGCCTAAAAGAGGCATCCATGCAAATGTTTACTCAAGAGAGGAAACCAGAAACCAGACCATGTACAAGGGAGTCGTGTAGGCCTGTCAACCCTTTTTAACACTTTTCATAGTCAAAACACAGGATAATTTCTCTCTATTGATTACTTTCATGTTATTCTGGTTTGTCTGGTGGTTTTATCAGACAAACCAGAATAACATGAAAGTAAGCATAGAGTAGTTTGCAACTACTTTTAAGACAGAATGATGCCTTTCTGGAGGAGGTGCTGCTTATGTGTCTGAATGGTTTGAGGTGCTATCAGAATGCAGGAAAATGGCATTCTGAGAGCAATAAAATTTCAAACCCCCCTAGTTTACATGTAGTTGGTGCAAATCACTCATGTCAAATCCTGGATCCACCCCTGTTGTCATTGTCATTGTTGTTGTTGTTATTAACACTGTATTATTATTATTGTTATTGCTCTCCTTGAAGTGCCGCTTTTTTTCTCTTATGGTAACCATGCTGAGTTCATTCCTTGAACTGGGGCAGTCATAAGGTTGTGATGACATGATGTGATGTGATGGATTATTACTTTATTATTTATTATTATTATTATATTAATATTATTATTATTATTATTATTATTAAGAATAAAACTAACAACAAAATCCGACGTTTCGGAGTCAGACATGATTCACAATTTCAATATACAGGTGTTAAATCAAAACAAAGACTTTTGCATAAATGGAAATTAAACGATAGTTGACACATTTTTTTAACAATTTTTCTATTTTTGACAATTTTTTGCTCGAATACAAAGGCGAAGGGCAACCAAAAACTTTAGCACGAATGGAATCTGACTGCTTCTTTAGTGATGGTTGACACTCACGTATCAAAAGCAGTCAGATTCGATTTGTGCTAAAGTTTTTGTTGCCCTTAGCCTTTTGTATTCTAGCAAAAAATTGTAATTATCTTAACTATTGTTTAATTTCCATTTATGCAAAAGTCTTTGTTTTGACCTAACGCCGTTATATTTAAATTGCGAATTGTCCATTACAGTTTGACCTTGATAATGGGGTCATGTCTGACTCCGAAACGTTGGATATTGTTGTTATGTTTCATTCTTAATACGATTTCTAAATCGATCTTACTTAAAATTATATTATATTATTATTATTATTTTATTATATTATTATTATTATTTATTATTATTATTATTATTTTATATTATTATTTTATTATTATTACCTGTATGATTGACTCAGTTAGTTTCACATTTTCTTCCTGTCATCTTCCAATAGAATCTCCCCATGGGAGTGATGATGGACAAGAAGGCAACAATTCTGTGGACACATCTGACAGAGGAGGATTTCGTTGCACGGTTTTATGATACAATTTTTCTTAAATAGCTCTAGCTGTTTTCAAAGAAAGGTGTTTTTTTGAATGAAAATTGTAAAGTTGCAATAATAAAGTTATTTTCCAGTTCCCAAAATTTCAACAATGAGCAAGCAAAGCCAACCGATGGAGTTCCCATTGCAATTTAACTGGTGAAATAGTTTAGTAACCTATTAAAATGAATTGAATACATCAAATTTCATAGTAAACTTTAAAGTTTTGTTACGAAGCACGCATAACGATCGAAATACAAGACGTTCATTGTCTTTTTTTGGTCGGTATAAATTTAATTTACAACCACGTTTGCTAAATTATCTTCTTGAAATAAGGCATCTGGAATATTTCATACCCTTGTGAAGGAATTTTGCTTTTTGGTTGCAATGATTCAGTTTGCAATTCGAAATAGAGAACTAATTACATGTGATTCAATTGCTGGCAGGGGAAACAATGATTTGCTTGTTGTTAAACAACTTTTGCCCAGCAAATAAAATAGATCAATTAAGAAAGCGTCTTCCAAGCAGTTATTTTACAATTAGTTATTTTAATCAAGGACTATTGCCTACGTTGTTGTTTTTGCAACGTGTGTTCTGCGCATCTCAAGATACTTGGCTTTTCACACAGGTTGTGGCTGTACTATTTATACAGAGGATATTTTTGCAATGGTTTAAAGCTATATATGCAAGAGACAGTAGAACTTAGCAAGTGCTCTTTGGTATCCAAAAAAAAACTTGATAGTAACCTGATGGATGGCATGACATTTCTCAGAGATAATTATAATTGAGCTTCAAATTATTTGGAAAGAATGCCACACATGCTTTTGTATTTTAGAGCTTTTTTACAAATTTTGTTTGATTAATAGGCTTTGAAAATTGGCCGTGGTTACCCTCAATAATATTATCTTTGACTTCAACTGCTTTTTCCTGCATATTCAGAAAACAAGCAAAAATACCTTTGAATTAGTAGACACAGCTGTCTAATCTAGCGACTCTGGACACTGCCCTAATGCCCTTCTGTGGCAGCTTTACAAATCTTAAAGTAAAAGTCAAACAAGTTTCTCAATCGGTCAGTGTAAAATGCAGACTGCAGACTGCAGACCGTGGGTAAATACAAGACTGAGGTTATACATTACAAACTGTTGAAAAAGCCCAAACCCATTAGAAATACTAACAGTTTAAGCCTAAAATATTGTTTTAGGGCCTAATTAGGCCTAAGGTGTGTGCATTTCTAATGGGTTTGGGCTTTTTCAACCAGTTTACATGTATAACCTCAGTCCTGCATTTTACCCCTGGTCTGCAGTTCTGCAGTCCTGCAGTCAGTGCGTTTTTAACTTACCGGTTTCGCCAATCCATATTTCTTGGTATCTTTCCACCTTACTGCTGTCATTAATTACGTCAGGACAGGCTGTTAACTGACTGCCAATGATGGAATGATAAGTTTTAATTGTAAGTAACAGCTTTCTATTTTACACGATCAAGTGAATAATATTTTTTGTATTTAACCCTTTGGACCCCAAACCCCCTAACACCAGAGTAGTTTACTCTGTCTAAATCCAGACCAATTTTACTCGTTCAATGGGGAACCCCTGGAGTCAAGGGTTAATAAATAACATCAGAGTATTTCGTTACTGTTAATCCATATAAACCCCCTGACCAAGCCATGTCCTTAATCACTTCCTTTATCATCCTACGCATTTATTTACCTGCGGATTTCACGCAGTCTGGAGAGTTGTACAGTGTTGCTACGCCCTTCCCTCCACGACCCCCTACCCTCCGCACCGATAGTACAAAATATTCCCCAGTTATCTCCCATGGAAACATACTCCGGGCACCTGGATTGCATGGCGGATCGCAACGCTTGTTTGCTTATAAATATTAATGACAGTGGTAAGTATCTTGTTGAGAAAAAAGAACTTAACTGCCAGATGTGAAATTGACAAGACAAGCAAACACATGGGAGCCGAAGTGGATTTTCATCGACTTGTGGATTTGGCGTTGCGTTCAAACCCGATGCTGGGGTGGTGAATTTTCATCAATCATCTACATACGCTTCTGCCCGCTATTTTGAATCACAATCGGTTTTGAAACTACAACACGCTCAGTGGCAGCTATAAACTTGCCACTTGCTTCCTCTAATGGGAACGAAAAACCCTCACGGCTTTTCAATCGGAGCGCTCAAAAGGCCGAATAAAAGATGTCACAGAGCAATATAACTCAAATTCCAGGAGACACCTCGGAGCAACCCTTTGGTCACAACATTGCTCTTTATTCGGACCCAAGAAAGGCGCAATTTCGCGAGGTTGTGTAATATTTTTTTGTGTTTTTTTTTCTCCGTGGTTAGGATCAATGTAAATAACCTTAGGTGGTAGAATGATATCGAATAACACAAAACAGTAATTCCGTTTGATTTAATTGTCCCCTTGAGTAACCCTGCCTTGATCGACGCAAATTTTTCTCCGAGCGAACTTTTCGCTTCGGTGAACTAAAGCTTTAATTAAGTTTCATGTTGAATCTTTACCGGGGTAATGAAATGTGTCTGTTAAAAGGCCCAATAGCGATGCAAATTAATTGTTAAAATTTTTGTTGTAGGGTAGGTTGAATTAAAAGCCCCACGTTTCGCTAGCCAGGATTTCTTTCAACTGAACCTGGCACACGATATCATTTTTTGTTTTTCTCGTGAAGCCAGAATCGCCAACAAATTTGCTGCAAAAATACAGATAGCTATTCAACGGCTCCGACAAATTGTTTGAAGTATTTTTTATTGAATGTCAACTCACTGAAACGCGAACTAATGGCATCCTTACCTTCTTTCTAATTGATTTCCAAAGCGGGATTTTACTTCACATCTACCAAAATGTTGTCAGTTAAGGGTTAAACTTCATTATCGTCAATTTCTAATCGGAATCCAGATGTCCCAAGAATTGAAAAAAATAGCCACGGCTAAATGTAAATTAGACTTCCGTCTGTTGACTCTTTCAATGATCTTTCACTGTGGAAACAACAAAATAGTTGAAAATGAGGCTTTCTATCTACTACAGTTTTTTCGTCCGCAGTTTTTGTTTGGTTTTTACGCGTGTACTGATTTTTTGTCCGCGTTGTGCTCTTGTCTGGTGTTAGGTTTAACCATCGGGCTTTTCTTGATTGTAATATCCCCATTATGCCAAGTTAATCGTCTTATCGCCTTGCGGGTGATAACAACGAACATTGTAAATGTCAAGACATTATATATAATTATTATGTGTACATGTGTGAGAGCTCGTGTATGACAATTTAATATTTTTTAACAGAGGATACTTCCATACAACCGTAAAGCAAACTTAAACTTTTCAAGGTCATAAACCCGTGAAGGCTTGAAATATGTTTCGGGAATGTTGATTGTTTTGGTTGTGTGCTGGCCAGTCCCACTGTGAAATTACAAGTTGGAGCAAACCTCAAAACCACACACCCTGATAAACCTTGCTGTGTTTGGTTTACTTTGCACCGCCCCGATTTTAACCGCTATTGCTTGCTGTTTTCCGAAATATTAACTGTTTAATTGCACCAAAGAAAATTTGTTGATGATTTTGCAATTCACAATGTATTCAATAATAAAAGGGATTAGCATGTTGTTTTTTTCTAATAAATAAAATTTGGATGTCACAAAAATGTAAGTTTAATAATGATTTATCATAATAATTATTTTACATCCAATCATTATGATTGTCTAATAAGTATAGGAAATCGTATGAATGTGTCCACAGGGAGCGTTTCATGTAAAACCCCCGTGTTGGGAGGGGGACTGATGAGAAATTGGAGGAGCCCCCCAAAAAAATAAGAGGTAAAAGGGAGGGGGGGGGGTTGTTTTTTGAAGAATATAACAAATCTCAAAGGGGGTACCTTAAATAATAAAAACAAAAATTGTCATTTTGCCAATGTACACGACAATTTAACAAAATAATTTTATCATAAATATTCAAGAGTGTAAAATGGGGTGACAGGCCTACCTGACTTCCTGGTAAGGTTGGTCTGGTCTCCTTTTCCTTTGTCAATAATTTTGCTCTATCGAGTTTATGTTTGAATGGACGCCCCTTTTAGGGGCAATTCCCAGTAAGATTTCATTTAGCAATGGTTTTTCCTTCTATGAGTCTTGAGATTTGGGAACCTTCATACTACTGTTAGAGTGCAAGCAGTCCCTTCAATAAATCATTGGAGCGGGCCAGCTTTTCTGAGGCAGTCGTGTTTTGTTGCTCAAACAAATAAAATGACCGCGGGAGGCTTGGAAAGAGAAGTGTAATAAGGGACTGCACCCATTGTCAGTAACTGGTCGCGTTTCAGAATGAACAAATCTGTTAATCTAATTCAGTGAAAGTTATATGACCGATGGTTCCGCCTTTTTCATTGCTAAAGTAAATAAACACTCAAAACAACTTGACAGTAACAGCTTGGGAATATTTATAAATTTGCATGTTGAATTCAATCAACTATTATGAAAGGAAACCCACAGAAAACTTCTACTATATTTCCTTTAAATTTAATGAGGCGACACTCCAAAAAAGCCTGGTAAAGGATAGTGGGTAGAAAAGCTAAGCAGAGTAGAGGCCTCAGACTTTTGCCAAGATTTGCAGAGTAAATGTTAAATTGAATGTCGCATTGTTTTTGGCACGTTTTCGACGGCATGATGTTTCGTGCCCACCTCATCAAGGACAAATTCTTGTTTACCAACAGTCGACTCATCAATCATCAAGTTTGAATGTCAGAACATAGCTTGTTCTGCAGAAATAATGACCTCAATACCTTGTTTGAAGCTATTTTCTTTAACAAATTCACTTCTTTCTTGAAGGCAACTGCCCATAGATATCTGGTCTTCAATGTGATGCTGTCAACGACCACAATCAAACGCCATCCGATCGTTGATAATTTTACCACGATTTGGATGGCTTTTGATTTCCGTCATCCGTATATCAAAGCTCTCACACAAAAAATGCGTCATTAAATTTCGTTATAAATAATTGCCTTTTTTTACTCTTCTGCAATTCTTGGAAATTGGGCGACGATAATTCAGAGCCATTTCAAGTAATGCTAAAAAGATGGGTCTACAGTGTTTGGTAGCTTTTTGGAAAGTTTTTTGAAAATTTAGGAGATTTAAAACCAAAGGAATATCTCCCAAATTGAACTTGGGGAAAATGTGCCTGTATGCAAAAATTCTTTAATTTTAATCCTTTTCATGTCCGCCTTATTTCAGTTTGCAGACTGAAAGCAAGAAGACCTGGAGAAAAAAATTCAAGAACTTGAGGACCTGAATTGAAGCTTTTGATCATCCGCCTTCTAATAAATACATAATAGAACAAGCACAACAGTTTAAAAAACAACTGCCCAAGATGAAGGGAGTTGTCAAAATGCTCTCTCTGGAATTTGGGCAGCTTATGAAGTTTAATAAGCGACTCCAAGCTACAGAGAGATGCCCATTGACAGAATAATGGCAATTTTGAATAGATTCCTTGGAAGTGATGGAAAAAAGCAATTAGTGGGCTTAAACGTGACTTGGAGATGTTGCAAATGAACTATAGAATCTCAGGGTTATATTTATTTGGTCCAGAAACAGAAGGAGGTGACAATTCTAGGCAGAGATTGATGGCCGCAATGTTAGTATGCAATGATACCACACATCACGTTTAAGGTCCATTAGAGGAAGAGCAGTTGAATACCTTTGTCAGAAAAGATGAGTTGGGATTGTAATGGAAAATGGGCTGCTTTGGGAAGAGTGCCTAATGAACATAAAGAAAACTGATCTTGAGAAGAGACCCAGCAATGTACTTAATGGTTGGAAGTCCGACAGATGTGTCATCTGAACCTGGCAGAAAAGAAATATATAGCATCTACGGAACTGGTTGATAAAGGAAATGAAGAATCTGACCACTGAGTCAGATGGTCGAGCACAGACAGACGAGCCCCATTACCATCCACATTACATACACCCATTCCAACCCCAGACTGACCCCCAAGACTGCTTTCACAAACAAAGCACACAGGTAGGAGATCTCTAGTCTTTCACACCTTTCTCACCTCAACTCATCCAATGTTGTAAGTTATTTTGGTCCAACCACACTTTATCATCCTTTTCACATATTTACTGTTCAAGTGCCCCTAACCCCCAAAATCTTTTTTCGCTAAAATGAATCTTTGCACCTGTTCGAATTTAACCGTTCGCATTGCGACCATTTTTTTTCCTTTTACACTAACAAATCCTGGCCTTTTAATAGGCTTCGAAAGTTGCGAAAATTCAATCATCTTTTGTTCACGACCGAGTCAGAAGGGGAGTGGGTCTATTCCTGATTTGACAGTCAACAATCTACTTATGCATTGCATTTTTACAAAGATTTAATGCAATGGAAAATCATTTTGTGAATGTCAAATCAGGAATAGACACCACGTCCCTTCTGACTCTGTCGGTGGGGGGGGGGGGGCGGAGGGGGGGGGAAACAAAAGATGCTTGTATTGTCACAACTTTCGAAGCCTATAAAAATGGCAGGATTTTTTTAGCAAAATGAAAAAATGGCCGCAATGTGTTTCAAACAGGTGCAAGATTTCATTTTTAGCGAAAAAAAATATTTTGGGGTTAGGGCCACGTTAAAACCATGTCGATATTGTTAATTTTCCCTTCTACAGTCATTGTTGGACATTGTCATTTACTTGGTGGGAAGCTAAACGAAAATTACAGGACATTATGTCAGGTGATCTGGTGATGCCATTTCAACATTTTTGTGCTCTTAAGTCTAGAATCTGACAAGGGTTTAGTTGAGTCTCAATATTGCCCTTTTTCTTTCACCTGGGAAGGCATTCAAAATGAGTCCAAAACACCTGAAAAAATCAGGTGAGGCCGATAAAACCTAGTGTGGTGACATAAAGTTAATGAAAGTCTGAAGCTGGAATCTGCAACTACCCTGGTGGTTGCCTAGCTGGCAGGGCCAGCATTTGCATTAAGCCTGCCAAAGTGTGAACACTTGAGTCCTCATTCAAAAGGAGTATTTTAATTTTAGAAGTAATGGCGGTTTTCAATGAAGAAAACCGAAATTAACTACGTTACTGGTACCATAAGTGTGTTCAGCGAGAAAATACAGTATTTAAAAGGACGTTCAGCAATGGAGGGCCCATTGCTACTGCTCATCTTTTTTTTCGCACATGTCACTGCACGACGTCAATGCATCGAACTCACGCAGGTAAACACGATGCTAGAGTCGGCAAAAATTTCCACAAGAATAGAACACCGAAAGTAGTGTGGCATCATGTGGATATGCTGTGGGGACCCAGTTCCTTCTCGGGAAATTTCACGCACTGGCGTGACCTGCTGATAGACAATTGCTTTGAGAAACTTCGCAGGGCGATTTGACTCTCTTGAATGCTCGGTGACCCCCATTTTTTTTCTTTCCGTAGATCACTTCCTCCTTTCTTGATTTTGTCCATTTTTACAAAAAACCAAAAAATCTGTACGTGAGACTTTTGCAATTTTGTGCCCTTTTATGCTCTCGTGGCGACCGAAGTTTTTCTTTCTTAGACAAATATTGTATCGTTTTTTTCAAGTCTATTTCACCTCAGAAAAAGACATCAGCTGCAAAGGTTAATTTAGTTATATTAGTTATGGTTGCACTGGAGTACGTTTACCTGATCTAAATTTCACTCATTTAGCTTTTTTATTGCTGACAGTTGTAAGTTAAGATCGTCTTTAAAGTAACGCAATCTTCTATAACAATGCACCTCATGATCTCGAAAACGAGCAACGGTGACCCTCCTTTTTTTTGCCTTTTTTGGCAAAATAGATAATAACCTTTCTGCGTGGCAAAGTTTTTGTAAAAAAATCTGTATGTGGGCACGTTTTGGGCGCGAAACATTCCTTAACAGAAACAACTAGAGGTAGCCATTTTGCAGTTATGTGAATTTTTAGAAGGCTGAGACCCCTCCACGTTTAAGTCTCTCATGCCCAACATAGTTCAAGTCACCATCTTGGTTCTAGCAGACTGCTATATATCGCTGAGTATATATAATCCTTGCAGGTCAATGTTGAAGAATTACATCCCTCTGTGGGCTATCCTTCTGCAGAGATGGGGGAATGTATGAGGGCAAAATTAGTGCACTATCTGATAAGCATCAGCAGGTGTAAACGCACTTGACCACTGTAACAGAATCACAACATGTAATAGCTGGAACCCTTTCCAAAGTTGAACAAGCACTGCCGCGGAAAGTTAGCAAGGAAGACTTAATATTCCCTGATGACTTGCAAGAACAACGGGCTCATGCCTTAAACAAGGTTGTGTGCTGCTTTGAGGCAACCTCTAATTTCAAGTCACATTTTTTTGTTTCATCTTTATTTATTTGAGATTGATTACAGAGTATCTTTAGGTAGCTTAACTATCAGTATACTTATTGGCAGTCAACCATGATGACTCAGAGGATATACAAGTATATTAATGG
>NC_090874.1:73960414-73971241 GCF_036669935.1 Montipora foliosa | reverse complement strand
TTAATAAAATCTGATAGCAATTGCTGAGGGTTAAGTACTCTAATGCTGAATGGGTAATTTAAATAAGGCATTTTACTGCCCCATCGTAAAATACAGTTAATGGAACGGACCATTCTACAAGGGGCTATTCTGAGTCGCGTTAGTGATCTTCGTGTTCTTGGTAGTCCGGTCGTTTCAAGTTCATAAAATCAATGGTCTTGTTGTAAGTAAAATGAGGACATCTTATTGTACGTTTGCTCCTAGATCTCAGTTTTAGAACGTTCACCTGCATTGGCCAAATCTGTTAAGGCCTCATTCATAACTGTTAAAGAGCACATGTAATACCTACCTGCTCCATAGTAGAAGCTGTACCACTGGCTACTTTAATAGACATAGTCTACATGTAGCATAAAAGCCCTCAGTTAGCCGTCCAAGGTTCCCTTGGCCGTTTTGTCTTCATATAAACCAACTAGCTGTTGGCATTTGTAAAGTTTTTTCACCCTCGCCTCCCCCCTTTTGAGATGGGTTGGGTTTTATTGCCATTCCTTTCATTAAAAATTGGGTCACCCTGCGAGGTGCGGTTTAAGTATCTGCCGCCAAGCGATCTCTCCCCCAACGTCTTGTTGCGCTCGTTTGCCTTTGATACCATTGTCTCGCTAACCAATACTCCTGCTCCCAATCCAGACCACATAGCTGTTTAAAACCATCCAGCCTCGCTAGTGCACACATGAACGTACTTGGAGCTTAGTAAGAGAAGAATGAGGTTGTTAGATATCACGCAATACTGCGAAGTCCACATAGGCTAACCATCGCAAGGCAGTGCTTCCCCTTAAAAAAACTGCCCAATACATCAGTTGCTCTCGTTACTATTGCAGGGCCTTGACTTTATGCATTAAAAGTCACTAAAAACTATGTTGCCAGCAAAGGAACAGTGACATTAATTCACTGTACTAGGTATCCTCGACCAATGCCGATATAAAAAGGTGGCGAATACAGCCAGTACAAAAAATGGCTATGTGAATGGCCCCAGCAAACTAGAACAAAGCTAGTGCAACAAAAAACCCACTGAGCCAGTTATAAAAAGGGACACTGGAAAAAACGCACAAACTGCAGAGTGTGCAGACCGTCTGTTAAATGAATATTTCGGTTAGCCTGAATTAAAGGCCTAAATAACATTCGTTAGCCTAATTAGGCCTAAATACATTCAGGTTAGCCGTTTACGGTTAGCTCTCAATAATAGTGAGTAACGCCATATTTACCCTGGTTTTGCACAGTCTGCACAGTCTGCAGTCTGCGTTTTGGGTGACCGCAGTTTAAAGGGTAACCATTTTACCATACAATGTCTCTCAATGCTGACTTTTGCCTCAATTCCATTTAGCCACATGAATGGTTACTTGTGCAAAATTAATAAACTCAAGGTTAAGCCACTTTATTTATGTATTTTGAGTATTTTTTACTTTGCTTCAGTATGGTACATGTACTTGTCAAAGGCATGGAATGTGGGGAACCAGGGATAGTGGCAGGTTTTATCTTCCAACTGTTGAATTTAACGTACATTGTATTTTTAGCTTTCACATTTCTATGTACACTTTCTATTATAATATGCATCAGTTTTGTAAGAATTTTTAGATAGAGGGCCACGAAGTTTATTAGTTACCACAACTATTCCGTGCCACCCTTTTAAATAAAGTGTATTATTATTATCATATCTCAACATTGATATTCAATTTTGCAGCTAGCAAACCAGTATAATGGAGCATACATTGATGCAAGTGCAAGGACAAATGAAAATGTACATGAGGTAGTTTTTAGTTTAATAGAGCTTTAGAAAATAAGTGCCAAAAGTCCCCTTTGGCATTCAAACACTCTGATAAATATTATTGGGTGGCAAATGGGCTGAAAGGCATACCATTATGTACATGCATACATGTACAATGTAGTAGATAAGGCTAAAATTTTCATTGGTGGCTAGTTATGCAATATAATGTCAGGTGTCCTTTGCTGAGGTTGCACAGGGAAAAAGAGTTTGTCGTGTATCAGGACCTCGCTGCATCAGGGTTACTTTCCAATGCGTCATCATGACGGGGCTTGAAAATACCAGATTTGGTTGTTGAATCGCAGCTCCACTGTAAATAACAATGGACTAGACTATTAAAGTGCCTGAGGACAAAACAAAG
Organism: Montipora foliosa; assembly: GCF_036669935.1. Lineage (NCBI taxonomy): Eukaryota > Metazoa > Cnidaria > Anthozoa > Scleractinia > Acroporidae > Montipora > Montipora foliosa. Next base: position 73,969,085 of record NC_090874.1, on the reverse strand, counting down.
ATCTATTAATCAATCTTGAAATCAATCCCTTATTTGATAACGCAGGTTGGTTATAAACAAACTAGTACTACAGTAGAATGGCAGCCAAAGGCTGATGTGGACCTGCGATATGAAAATTATATAATCTAAACATCATAAGTTCTAAATTAAGTATTTATAGAAAACTATTAATAATTTATTATGTGGACCCTTAAAATAGATAAAATTATCCCTCTTATTAGAAATCATAGTGTGCTTCTTTATTCTTAACTTCTTATTAATTATGTCCTACAAATAGATAAATTTATCCTCCTTATTGGAAATCACCATTGCTTCTTTGCTAGAAGAAAGTTGAGCATGTCCTTTTGATTATTTTCTTAAAATCAATTTAAAAGCATCTTTACCAATAATGCTGTTAAATTTACTTTCCTATTTATAAAATTTCAAATAATTATTACTGGACCCCTATATTGAAAGAAGTTCTTCCAAGTTCAGTCTTAACCTTATTGATATTAAATTGATTTGTAACTCTTGTTGATCTAGATGAGTTTAGATAATAGTTTCTGAATTTGAATAGGGGCAGTACCTATAAAAGCTTGGAACATTTTAAGTAAAATGTGCTTCTTATACAATGTAATCAAGAGGAACCCATTCAAAAATTGACAAAGACATAAGTCATCTCTAATGAACTAGGTTTTAATTAATAAGGCGTGCACTGCCATGTGTGATCTATTGCACGAATAACACTGGGTATCACTACTTTAAAATAAATTTCTTCTAGGGCTGACTTTGGAAACTAACTAAACATCTTCTTCTTAATAAGGCACCCACTGTTTTTGAAAAAAAGTTTTGACTAATTCTATTTGTCTGTTCCAAGAAAGATTGTTGTCAATTGTTACTGGCCCATACAGTAAGTAGTATTAACTAAATTAACACAGCCAGAGCCAAAGTAAATGCCACTGAGTGGGGCCAACAAACGGCTGTTTCCTTAATATCATGGCTTCAGTTTTTGAAGGATGAATAGTTAATTTATATGAAAATGAAAATCTTGAAAACACTGATAAATATTAAATTATTCATATCCCTATTTTCTTGTTTTCCCCTCCTCTGTGTGGTCTCGGCCTGACTGCATAGCCATTGCAGTCTCACAATCATGTAGATATTTATTTAATTTTAATTAATAGAACATTAATTTTACATCCCATCTAAGGTGGCAATGGGTGAGCATCAGAGGATAGGCTGACTTGGTATGGATAGAATGTTATCATGGTGGGTGACAAGCAATGGCATGCCTTCTGTAGCAGATCCTATCTGATATACAGGGATGTCATCATTCTGGCTAGTCACTGGTTGCTTGTCTTGTTCCCTCTTGCTGAGTGGCCTGCTTGGACTGAAATAAAACTAAGCCACTGATGTAGCCTTAAATTTGTATTCTTTGGGGTTAAAGACAAGGTGCTAAAATGTATCCTCTACTTATGAACTTCAGTGGAAATTAAGGTGTATGAGAGATGATGTTTACATTTTATTGAAACTTGAAGTTAAAAAGGTTATGCTTCCAAAAAAATACCAGGATCAAGCTTTAAAATTTTTAACTAGGTGTATTACAATTTATTGTATATGATGAAGAATTTTTTTCTGTTTTTGCTGTTACAGATATTTCAAACAATGGCAGAAAGAATATGTAGGGAGGGAACAGAGCAGGCAAGAGTATGTAATTTCTGGTCCTTTTTTAGTAGATTAAAGTTCAACATGTGAAAATCGAAATTGATTTGAATATAGGAATGACATGTAATTTATTATAATTTATTTTGATGGAATTTTATCACCCTGGTGATAGCAGTCCTCAGAACAACCCTTTTTTTACTGACGTGTTGACAACTTGCCCAGGGGTGGATCCAGAGTAGTTCAAGTGATTTGCAGAAATCACTCAAATTTTTTTCAAACCTTTAATTATTTCTCAGCTCTTTATTGCAGTTCACGAAATCAATTATCCGTCTTGCTTTATTGTTTATTATGAAATAAAACAAAGGAGAAATTATTCCGTCGATCACACAGCAAACCCAGCCCCTCCCAAGCGAATTGGACGAGTCTCCGTTCCTACGGTTTCGTCTCATGTCGATATTTCCGAGAACAACGCGAAAAAAATTTGAAGGCCGACCGGGCAAAGTTTCTACCTAGAGGGTGGGGACTGGATGTACATGGATCTTTTCATAAATCACTCAAAACCCACTTCGATTGGTCAGAATCACTCACATTGTCTTGCGAACTACTCAAACTTGGTTATGATTGGCTATTCAGGTCGCAAACTATCGTGCAAACTACTGACAATCATATATAAAGAGGAGCCTCCCCCCCACAGTTCCCTTCGTTCTTGTTGAATTCATTAACTTGCTACGGAAAGGAAAGACAAGAATAGTTTTGATTTATAAACCATGCTTCAAGGCGATCCAGTTTGTCGGAAGGAGGACTGTTCTCAGTATGATATTGGGTTGGTTTTCAAGGAAATCAGCTCGTATTCGGACCAGGACAAGCTCAAATTCATAGAGAATGTATAAAAACCAGGTGATCTTGAGCTATTTGATTTCCCAGTGTCAGTGGAATGTTCGAATTCTAAGCGTAATTTTTTGTGGGGCTGGCTGAAAAGATTTCCTGGCTAGCATAATTTAAATTTCTTGATGGTGCATTTTGTTTACCGTGTGCTAAATTCTTTGGAGTCCAGTGTGGGCGAAATTCAAATAAACTCAACAAATTGTACAAACCTCCACTCACACTGTGGATGTCTCCCATGTCACGTTTTACCAAACATGCGAGCGGGAAATGTGAGATGCATAACTTTTCAGTGATTGTGGTGGATAATTTTTTGAGAAATATGACAAGAGAATCAGTCCCAATTGATCAACAGATCAACAACTTAAGAAACGCAGAAAAGAGGCAAACAAAGCCTATAAAAAGCCAGCTATCTCACTGGTACAGGGCACAATGTAACAGGCGTTCAAAAACAAAATAAACCGGAAACTGCGTCAAACATTTAAAACCAGAAGATCACTCGCTTCTACCACCGATAAACATATCGGTCAAGCATAGAATTAAATTGGCGCAAAAGCGTGAGGCCATAAGGTCACATTCAGATTACTGCTGAGAAAATCAACACCAAGACCAAATCGAGACCGGCCAAATATTTTTTTGGAAGAAAAAGTATCACACAGCAGTATAGAGATTCAAATGTAAAGCCTCATAGGGCAAAAACCATTGCTAAATGAATCCTACAGGAACTGCCTAAAAGAGGCATCCATTCAAATGTTTACTCAAGAGAGGAAACCAGAAACCAGACCATGTACAAGGGAGTCGTGTAGGCCTGTCAACCCTTTTTAACACTTTTCATAGTCAAACACAGGATAATTTCTCTCTATTGATTACTTTCATGTTATTCTGGTTTGTCTGGTGGTTTTATCAGACAAACCAGAATAACATGAAAGTAAGCAATAGAGTAGTTTGCAACTACTTTTAAGACAGAATGATGCCTTTCTGGAGGAGGTGCTGCTTATGTGTCTGAATGGTTTGAGGTGCTATCAGAATGCAGGAAAATGGCATTCTGAGAGCAATAAATTTCAAACCCCCCTAGTTTACATGTAGTTGGTGCAAATCACTCATGTCAAATCCTGGATCCACCCCTGTTTTCATTGTCATTGTTGTTGTTGTTATTACAATGTATTATTATTATTGTTATTGCTCTCCTTGAAGTGCCGCTTTTTTTCTCTTATGGTAACCATGCTGAGTTCATTCCTTGAACTTGGGGCGTTCATAAGGTTGTGATGACATGATGTGATGTGATGGATTAATTACTTTATTATTATTATTATTATTATTAATATTATTATTATTATTATTATTATTATTAAGAATAAAAACTAACAACAAAATCCGACGTTTCGGAGTCAGACATGATTCACAATTTCAATATAACAGGTGTTAGGTCAAAACAAAGACTTTTGCATAAATGGAAATTAAACGATAGTTGACACTATTTTTTTACAATTTTTCTATTTTTGACAATTTTTTGCTCGAATACAAAAGGCGAAGGGCAACCAAAAACTTTAGCACGAATGGAATCTGACTGCTTCTTTAGTGATGGTTGACACTCACGCATCAAAAGCAGTCAGATTCGATTTGTGCTAAAGTTTTTGTTGCCCTTAGCCTTTTGTATTCTAGCAAAAAATTGTAATTATCTTAACTATTGTTTAATTTCCATTTATGCAAAAGTCTTTGTTTTGACCTAACGCCGTTATATTTAAATTGCGAATTGTCCATTACACTTTGACCTTGATAATGGGGTCATGTCTGACTCCGAAACGTTGGATATTGTTGTTAGTTTTTATTCTTAATACGATTTCTAAATCGATCTTACTTAAAATTATATTATTATTATTATTATTATTATTATTATTATTATTATTATTATTATTATTATTATTATTATTACCTGTATGATTGACTCAGTTAGTTTCACATTTTCTTCCTGTCATCTTCCAATAGAATCTCCCCATGGGAGGTGATGATGGACAAGAAGGCAACAATTCTGTGGACACATCTGACAGAGGAGGATTTCGTTGCACTGTTTTATGATACAATTTTTCTTAAATAGCTCTAGCTGTTTTCAAAGAAAGGTGTTTTTTGAATGAAAATTGTAAAGTTGCAATAATAATTTATTTCCAGTTCCCAAAATTCAACAATGAGCAAGCAAAGCACCGATGGAGTTCCCATTGCAATTTAACTGGTTAAATAGTTAGTAACCTATTAAAATGAATTGAATACATCAAATTTCATAGTATCTTTAAAGTTTTGTTACAAGCACCATACGATCGAAATACAAGACGTTCATTCTTTTTGGCGGTATAAATTTATTCAACCAGTTTGCTAAATTATCTTCTTGAAAAAGGCATCTGGAATATTCATACCCTTGTGAAGGATTTTGCTTTTTGGTTGCAATGATCATTTGCAATTCAAAATAGAGAACTAATACATGTGATCAATTGCTGGCAGGGAAACAATGATTTGCTTGTTGTTAAACAACTTTGCCCAGCAAATAAAATAGATCAATTAAGAAAGCGTCTTCCAAGCAGTTATTTTACAATTAGTTATTTTAATTAAGGACTATGCCTACTGTTGTTTTTGCACGTGTGTTCTGCGCATCTCAAGATACTTGGCTTTCAACAGGTGGTGCTTACTATTTTATACAGGGATATTTTTGCATGGTTTAAAGCTATATATATGCAGAGACAGTAGAACTTAGCAAGTGCTCTTGGTATCCAAAAAAAAAATTGATAGTAACCTGATGGATGGCATGCATTTCTCAGAGATAATTATAATTGAGCTTCAAATTATTTGGAAAAGAATGCCACACATTGCTTTGTATTTTAGAGCTTTTTACAAATTTTGTTGATTAATAGGCTTTGAAAATTGCCTGGTTACCCCCAATAATTATTATCTTTTTGACTTCAACTGCTTTTCCTGCATATTCAGAAAACAAGCAAAAATACCTTTGAATTAGTAGACACAGCTGTCTAATCTACAGAGCTGGACACTGCCTAATGCCTTCTGTGGCAGCTTTACAAATCTTAAAGTAAAGTCAAACGAGTTTCTCAATCGGTCAGTGTAAAATGCAGACTGCAGACTGCAGACCGGGGGTAAAATACAGACTGAGGTTATAATTTAACTGTTGAAAAAGCCCAAACCCATTAGAAATACTAACAGTTAAGCCTAAAATATTGTTTTAGGCCTAATTAGGCCTAAGGTTTGCATTTCTAAGGGGTTTGGGCTTTTTCAACAGTTACATTATAACCTCAGTCTGCATTTTACCCCTGGTCTGCAGTCTGCAGTCTGCAGTCAGTGCGTTTTACACTTACCGGTTTCGCAATCCATATTTCTTGGTATCTTTCCACCTTACTGCTGTCATTAATTAAAGTAGGAAAGGCTGTTAAACTGCCAAATTATGGAATGATAAGTTTTAATTGTAAGTAACAGCTATCTATTTTACAGATCAAGTGAATAAATATTTTTTGTATTTAACCCTTTGACCCCAAACCCCCTAACACCAGAGTAGTTTACTCTGTCTAATGCCAGACAATTTTACTCGTCAATGGGGAACCCCTGGAGTCAATGGGTTAATAAATAACATCAGAGTATTTCGTTACTGTTAAGCCATATAAACCCCCTGACAGCCAGGTCTTAATCACTTCCTTTATCATCCTCGCATTTATTTACCCGCGGATTTCACGCAGTCTGAAGAGTTGTACAGTTTGCTAGCCCCTTCCCCCAAAGACCCCGTACCTCCGCACCCATAGTACAAAATATTCCCCAGTTATCTCCCATGGAAACATACTCCGGGCACCTGGATTGCATGGCGGATAGCAACGCTTGTTTGCATTATAAATATTAATGACAGTGGGAAGGATCTTGTGAGAAAAAAGAACTTAACTGCAAGATGTGAATTGACAAGACAAGCAAACACAATGGGAGCCGAAGTGGAGTTGCATCGACTTGTGGATTTGGCGTTGCGTTCACCCGATGCTGGGGTGGTGAATTTCAATCATCTACATACGCTTCTGCACGCTATTTTGAATCACATCGGTTTGAACTACAAAACACTCAGTGGAGCTATAAACTTGCCACTTGCTTCCTCTAATGGGAACGAAAAACCCTCACGCTTTCAATCTGAGCGCTCAAAGGCAGAAGAAAAAGATGTCACAGAGCAATATAACTCAAATCCAGGAGACACCTCGGAGCAACCCTTTGGTCACAACATTGCTCTTTCGGACCAAGAAAGGCGCAATTTCGCGAGGTTGTGTAATAGTTTTTTGTTGTTTTTTTCTCCGTGGTTAGGATATGTAAATAACCTTAGGTGGTAGAATGATATCGAATAACACAAAACAGTAATTCCAGTTGATTTTAATTGTCCCTTGAGTAACCCTGCCTTGATCGACGCAAAATGTTTTTCCGAGCGAAACTTTCGCTTCGGTGAACTAAAGCTTGAATTAAGTTCATGTTAATCTTTACCGGGGTATGAAATGTGTCTTTTAAAAGGCCCAATAGCGATGTAAATTAATTGTTAAAATTTTTGTTAGGGTAGGTTTAATTAAAAAGCCACACTTTCGCTAGCCATGATTTCTTTCAATGAACTGCACACGATATCATTTTTGATTTTCTCGTGATCCAGAATCGCCAACAAATTTGCTGCAAAAATACAGATACTATTCAACGGATCCGACAAATTGTTTGAAGTATTTTTTATTGAATGTCAACAGCACTGAAACGAACTAATGTCAGTCTTACATTCATTATAATTTATTGCCAAAGCGGGATTTACTTCAAATCTACCAAAATGTTGTAAGTTAAGGGTTAAACTTCATTATCGTCAATTTCTATCGGAATCCAGATGTACCAAGAATTGAAAAAAAATATCCACGGCTAAATGGAAATTATAATTCGTCTGTTGACTCTTTCAATGATCTGGTCACTGTGGAAACAACAAAATAGTTGAATGAGGCTTTCTATCTACTACAGTTTTTTCGTCCGCAGTTTTTGTTTAGTTTTTTACGCGTGTACTGATTTTTGTCGCGTTGTGCTCTTTCTTGTGTTAGGTTAACATCGGGCTTTTATTGATTGATATCCCCATTATGCAAAGTTAATCGTCTTATCGCCTTGCGGGTGATAACAACGAACATTGTAAATGTCAAGACATTATATATAATTATTATATTGTACATGTGTGAGAGCTCGTGTATGACAATTTAATATGTTTACAGAGGATAATTCAATACAACCGTAAAGCAAACTTAAACTTTTCAAGGTCATAAACCCGTGAAGCTTTGAAATATGTTTCGGGAATGTTGATTGTTTTGGTTGTGTGCTGGCCAGTCACTGTGAAATTAAGTTGGAGCAAACCTCAAAACCACAAACCTGATAAACCTTGCTGTTTGTGGTTTACTTTGCACCGCCCGATTTAACCGCTATTGCTTGCTGTTTTCCGAAAATTAACTGTTTAATTGTACCAAAGAAAATTGGTTGATGATTTTGCAATTCACAATGTATTCAATAATAAAAGGGATTAGCATGTTGTTTTTCCTAATAAATAAAATTTGGATGTCACAAAAATGTAACTTTATAATGATTTATCATAATAATATTTACATCCAATCATTATGATTGTCTAATAAGTATAGGAAATCGTATGAATGTGTCACAGGGAGCGTTCATGTAAACGTGTTGGGAGGGGACTGATGAGAAATTGGAGGATCCCCCCAAAAAAATAAGAGGTAAAAGGGAGGGGGGGGGGGGGGGTTTGAAGAATATAAACAATCTCAAGGGGGTTACCTTAAATAATAAAAACAAAAATTGTCATTTGCCAATGTAAACACAATTTAACAAAATAATTTTATCATAAATATTCAAGAGTGTAAAATGGGGTTGACAGGCCTACATGACTTCCTGGTAAGGTGGTCTGGTCTCCTTTTCCTTTGTCATAATTTTGCTCTATCGAGTTTATGTTTGAATGGACGCCTCTTTTAGGCAATTCCAGTAAGATTTCATTTAGCAATGATTTTCTTCTATGAGTCTTGAGATTTGGACCTTCATACTACTGTTAGAGTGCAAGCAGTCCCTTCATAAATCAGTCGAGCGGCCAGCTTTTCTGAGG
>NC_090874.1:73947914-73955414 GCF_036669935.1 Montipora foliosa | reverse complement strand
TAACACCCGCCCCTTGAAAACAAATTCAAATACCAACTGGTGTGTCTTGCTCATTCCTTTATAGTAGTTCCTCTGTTGTTAAGTGAGCCCATACAACATGTGAAGTATCACTTAAGAATTTGGTAGCTAAGTGGTAGCTAAGTTAAAGGCCGCGCATGCTCAGCACGGTGACTTTCGACCCAAATTGGCAGAAGTCTCTTTTCCAAAACTCATCAGCCCGGCGAATGCAAAAGAACTGAACTGAAACTGAAAAGCTTTATTTAAACACGTGACATTGATGAGCCTGAAAAAGGACTCGTTACAAGAGTCTGCTAGCATGGAATTAACCTTGACCTTGGCTTGTTGAAGTTTTGGAAGGATAAATTGATGGTACTCATTTTTATTAGCAATTAATGTAGTTGCAAATCTTTTTGTGCAGGAACACATTGAAGCACTCTACCGCTACGTTGAAAAACTTCAGGAGAGCAAAGCTGACAAAGATAATGTTGCTATGGAGATGGACATTAAAGCGGACAAGGCGGCCTTGGACAGCAAAGTAAATGTGTCAACATTTGATAACTCATTCAACATATTGGATGAGGGATTGAGAGAAGCCTTCCAGAAAATGGATGACTACATGAACGAGGAATTGGCCTTAAAACAAGCACTGAAGCAACTGTCTGACGATATGTCAGAAAAAATGGATGGGCAGGCTTTTCAGGCACTCAAGAATTATCTAGGTAATGGAAACAGCAGAAAACTAGAAGTTTTTAATGCGATTCGTTTGTTAAACTGGACGCAAAAAATGCTCGTAGAATTTACGTGGCCATTTGCACGTGGTCATCTTGTCACACCCGGCGAACAAAGGTGAGGAAGGGCTGCTCGCACCCATGCGCAAACTTCCAAGGTTCGAGGGCGATATATCTCACTGACCGCTCTGATTTCCTCATTGTGGTGTTTCTGTTTTGTCAAAGGTGTTTTATTGTCTTGTTTTTGATCTTTCTTTAGGGATCTCTTTTATTTTCCTTGAAGCAACAATGACTGTTTCGACAGGTGCAGGGATGGCGCAGTGGTGAGAGCACTCGCTTCCCACCAATGTGGCCCGGGTTCGATTCCCAGACTCGGCGTCTACTCTGCACCGAGAGGTTTTTCTCCGGGTACTCCGGTTTTCGCCTCTGCTCTAAAACCAAAATGTGATTTCATTTGCGTTAACTTGCTAATTTCAATTGACAGTGTCCCCGATTAGTGCTCTACAGCGCTAGAAGATTAGACACTTAAATAAAGTTCCTTTCCTTTGTGTTGCAGAGAAACGTATTGCTGATGTGCAAAAATCCCGAAGTCTCATTGCTGCTGAGACAAAAATGGGTTTTGCCGATGCAGCTGGATTTCGTAAGCCGATCAGGTTTAATTGCATCTCGTGTAGCCGGCCTGTGGAACTTCCCCTAAGGGGGCCTCTCCAGGCTCAGCTACCAGCTGCGAGGGGAGTACGGACAAAGAGATCCAAAGGACCGTATTTGTCCTATGAAATGGACCAGGTGAGGCGAGTCAAGTCAAGTCGAGAATAATTACCGCGCACCGGTGGCTCAGTTGGTTGAGCATCGGGCTGTCATGCGGGAGGTTACGGGTTCGAACCCTAGCCGGATCATCACTTATGATCTTAAGCTGATTCCTCAGGAAAAAAAGGTGTAGAACGGTTTTCTTGAAACTTTTCCTGATTGTTCCCTACTAATTCTTGTTTTGAAAACTGCAAGAAAAAAGATATGTCACCGTGCTTGCTTAAGGGGTATAATGTGCCAATCTTACCCCATTGATGCCTGTACCGATACTAATCACGCGCGTTATTTCATCGGCTCAGGGTACATTTTGCGGTAGCGAAACGAGAGGATTTTTAAAGTACCATTTGAAAAAACACGTGATAGGTAAAGAGTCTAGAGCATATGGAGGAACTCTGTCGTATATAGTTTATGGAAAAATCACCCAACTTAGGACGACGTCGACTCAAAACGTTTCTCAAGTCGTTGTTTTCAAGATCAAGATCGTAATTTACTTCCCTGGGTAAGAGGCTTTGTGTACGTTTTTAGCTATATTTTTTTCTTTCCGATAAATTTTTTGAAACTTATTTTGTTCTAAAGGGCATAATTTGTACACCAAAGTTATGAAATAAAAAATATAGGCCACTGTCTATCTCGATTGTCGTAGATCGAAACAACAAAATATTCTCGGAATGCGCGCGCTTATTCGCAAAGAATTATGGTCATTCGCAACTTCTCTCAAATGTTTTGAGAACTGTTTCAGCGTGTAAATATCGACACACCGTATACGCAGTACAAGATGCGCAGTGCAATACTGAGGAATCACCTTAAAATAAACAGATGCCTTTTTGAAGCAAGGCTTAAAACTTTGGTCGCTTAGTGTTTAGTTGACAATACACATAGTTTTGAAATTCAAAGAAAAATAAGAATCTTGAAAACCATTTCCTTTTGTCTTTCTATTTTTTCTTATATGTTATAATATAAGATACGGCAGCACCACTTATTTTTTTTGTCATTCTATTAGATTCGACAGCATCAACGTGGTCATTATGGTGGTGCCAAAGTGGAAAAGGCCTTAAGTGATATCATTTCCGGCCGGCCGTGCGGAGGAAGCCACACGATAATTTATCACCCAAGCAAAAGACGAAGCAAAACAACTCAGCTAAGTCAAGTCCCAGGAGGTTTGTGTACTTGGAGGATAATACCGGGGTTGGCGAATAGCTGTGGGAGGGGGGAAGCCGTAGGCTTAACTTCATTTAGTGTTTAAAAAAAGAAAGAATTTGAGATTTCTTCGGTCCGAGCCTCCGGCATTCCCTCGCGAGTCTAGTCCCCATGGCTAAGGGAAATGGTGCGATCGACAACACAGATCGAGGTCTCAGTCTCCCCTTTTCACTTGCGACCTTCGCATTCTGTTAATGTTACAAATGCTATCGCTAGTTCTAGTTCTAATTGACCCAAAGGAGTGTTTTTGAATGACTTGCGTGATGGACTAGGCGTATTTCAGGTCCTTTAATTTTGTATCTTCTGTTTGTTACGTGCTGTGTTGGCTCATTTCACTGTTTACATCTCTTGTGTTTATGGTTTTATGGATTTTAATTTGAAAACCAGTCCTGCTTTCTCACATGTGTCCAGAAATGCTCGACGTCCCCTTAATTCCATTCTTCTCAACCTCAAAAAACGTTGCATGTTTTCTGAAAACAGTTGATAAATGTCACAATCAAGCTGTTCACGAATTAATCTGCTCCTCAAGTGAACACGAATATTTACAATCACTTTAACCCAAGAATAACTCTTGTTCTGGCGCAAACGTCTTGTTTAAAATAGGTCTTTTACGCCCTGATTTAATGGAACGCGTGGTGATTTTTATCAATATTTGTCATACATCAAATCAACTTCAGTTCTGTACGTACATAGGTGATTATTGGAAATTGTATGCGCTGATTGGTTGCACTTTTAAAGAAAATGCATATTTTTCAAATAATCACCCATGTAACTATACTAAAACGATTATTCACCTCACCTTCGGCGAATAATTGTTAAATGTTCGGGGTTTTTTTAGCTCGTGGAGAGCTATCGGGATGGTTGGCGAATCAGGCTGTCAGGCGTAAACAATGGAAAATTTGTAATCGATTTCTAATCGTCTCAAGTTCGGCAGGTGCATTCCTGCATTCGTTAAATGGTCGTTAAGGCGGCAGGCGCATTCATGCATTCGTTAAATGGTCGTTAAGAATGCTCTTATTCGGCTACCAATGAAAGACGTTCAATATAATGTATTACACTGCATTTGTAACCACTCTATAGACTTGATAATTCGCGATATCACCTCCCTGACGCAGTATCTTGCTTACTCCACGAGCTTACCACAGGATACCTTTGATTTTATTTGTAGCGCGCGACGAGCCATCAGATGGCCCAAACTGGGGAAGGGAACTCTCAGTCATTGACATGTTAAAAGGCAGCGATGGTCATCTTTACAAAGGACGCTTTAGGCAGGTCAGGCTTCAGTGACCCCCCATTTTTTTCTCAAGTTTGAAGTAATTACCTCTAGCTCCCGGCGAGGAATAACTTGAAAATCCTGTGAGAAGATTTTCACTCAAACGTATTGAACAACTTCGTGCGATTCATCAAGTCAATGAAAAAAAAACTAAAACACTTACACCTACCTATATATTCGTGACTCTTACTAAAACCTGCATGCATCGTAACTGGTTGAAAAAATGTACATGTTGATCGCCCTCCTGGGCGGGGGTTTGTAGGGACAATGAATGAAATAATATTATCGAAACAAATGCAAATCTTTGAGAATTCCCAACTGGCGGTAAGCAGACCAGTTGGCTAATTACAAATGCACGAAAAAACTGGTTTTAGTAAACGAGTTGAGGCCGAAAGGGAAATTAACCGCCGTTAGAATGATTTTGCAAGCGAGCGTTTCGATTGGTAGCCCTTCGGTCGTCAGGGCGAGTAACGAAGGCTAACACTCGAAATGTGCGCTTGCAAATCATTTCGGCTTACAGTGGTTAATTTGCCTTTGTCAACCTCTTCGTAAATGGTTTAAACCTAGGAGTCATATCATGGCTAAGTAAAGTAGGATCGTGCGGGTGAGTGTAGTCCTGAGAAGGATTCTTTTGGGTGACAATGGGGAATTTAAGCACGGGGCGTTTTTGAGCCGCGGACGGCAACCGGAGGTGAGCTGTTTTCCTTTTTAACTTGTCTTCACTCAACCACGTTTACATTGGTAAGTATCTTTTTCCCGTTAAAGATGATTGGTATAAAAATCTGGGAGACACCACTGTCCTGGCACGCGAAATGTTCTCTTCCGGTTGCCGTCCGAGTCTCAAAAACGCGTGTGCTTAAGGTGATTCCTCAGTATTGCATTGCGCATCCCTACTGCGCACGATTTTTGCGTCATTAGCGCGCGCAAATTAGCGCGTGCACGTACACAGCGAAAGAAATTTCCCTCAAGCTAAGCTCGATAGCGAAATAAATGCTCATTTTCTTTTAAACGAGCATGGTGACCTGTATTTTTTATTGCATAATAATAGTGTGCATATTGTGCCCCTTAATTTAAAAGAAAACTAAAAAAATTTATCGGAAGCAAAAAAAGATCTAGGCGAAAGCATGTTGGAACCCGTTACTCTGTGATGCAAATTATGACCGCAAAAATAACGACTCTACGAACGCTTTACGTCCACGTCGTTTCAAATAGTGTTATGTTTCCACAAATTTTATATAATATTGTTCTATATGCTCGACATTTTCTACCTGTTAAGTTTTTTTCCGAGTATTACTTTTATAAACTACCTATCGAGCTACCGCAAAATGTAACGTGGACCGATGAATAATGCGCCTAAATAGCACGAGTACAAGCATAAATTGGGTAAGATTGGCCCATCATATCTCTTAAGCGAGAATGGTGACCTATCATTTTTATTGTTTTTTTCGAAGCAGTGCTTGGTAGAGAACATTCAGGGAAAGTTTTAAAAAAATTCATCGGGAACTTTAATTTCTGAGGAATCACCTTAAGCTACCTATTGACTGACGTTTCCGACAACCTGAGCGGAAGTCAAATGAAGTCTTGTCTCTTAAGATGACTTCCGCTCAGGTTGTCGAAACGTCAGTCAATGTCACCCAAACGAATCCCTCTCAGGACTACACTCACCCAGACGGTCGTACTTCACTTAGAAGATCATAACCCAGAAGTCTCGTTCTGGAATGGAATGAGACCCATCAGTTTACGTCATTGTCCTTTTTTTTTAGAACGGCTACTGCTAGAGTTTTGCGGGAACAGAACGTAGCGGCATTGCATTTCACGCACGAATTTGCATTTAGCATTAGCACGAGCAATTCTTCGTGCGGATTCATGGTTGCCAGTCAATGAGGAGAGTTGCCGTCATTTGGCCCAACACTGATTGGCCAGTATTTGGCGGGAACTGTAGAATTTTACCGTAAACTGATGGGCCAAGGTCAAATGAGAGAGATCCACACTTTTGACTTAATTATGATTTAGGGTTAGAATTTTAACTGGGACTGACTACCGGGAACGAGGTTCTCGAGTTTTAATGCACGTGAGTAAAAGATCGCTTAAGCATCAGTATCGTATGATAAATACATATCTTTCATAGCAATGGTAAATGCTACCCCCATTTAGGAAATGATTTCGTAATACTTCTGACAATTTAATTCTTTTTCTTTTCGAATCTCAGACGATCCCACCCATTCCGAAAAGTTCTCAATCTACTCCTCGCGAGTGTGAATCATCGCTTTCAAGGGAAGAGTCACTTGGGACATCTACTCAATCAACCTCAAGACCCAGTTCACCGAGAAACCCAGCAGTTGGAGAGGTAAGAAGACAGCACAATGTGCATGAGGTTGTTGCAGGTAAATCTTAAGCTAAGGCATTTAAAAACTGAGCTCTAAAAAAAAAAAGACAAAAGAAGCATGTAGTCATGCAAAAGTGTCTCTGTTGAATTTGATATACTTTGGCATAGCAACGTTTTATCAGTTCTTTAAGGAAAATTTGGGGCAGAAGTCTTAAAAATCATAGGGCCTTTTTTACGGGACAAAAAAGACACTGGCAAGGGTGCCCCTAACCTAAGTTTAAGTTCAAGTTTATTTTCAAAAATTCCAGTTAAATTTTATAATGAACACTACACGCGTTTAGCAATGCTAATCGAGGCGTGCAGGGCAATGGCGTACATGGCACTAAACTTACTAGAAACGATATTAAGACAAAATAATGATGTCTGCGAAGCAGAATTTTGAACAACTTTCCACCAACTTTGAACAACTTTCCACCAGGCGGTGGATACTCAGCCAGTGAATGTCCAATCGCACAGCAGCCCGTCTCTAAGGACACGAATGAAGCAAATCGTAGAACGTCACGGCTCGGACTCACCACCTAACCCAATCCCTGCGCCGTCGCCTCCGACCTTACGGGAGACTGAGTCACGGAAAGCCTTGCTGAAGCAGCAAAGACAAGCAGAGGTAACTCGAATTAAGTAAACGGATGAAAATATATTTAGGCGTTTTTTTTAAAACTGGGGAAGTAGACAATCTCAAACTGCAAAAACAGAATTTAGCAAAGGGATTTCGAACACTTAAGTTGGCATATATCAGCTTCAAAACTAGTCGAGACAAAGTCTTGTTCACGATAAATATGAAAATGAGAAAACAGTTTGACGGGTTTTTCCTGAAGTCGTTGAAAATCAATATTATCGTGTTGTGATGTTTGTATTAAAGGACACTCATTCGAAGCTTTTTATCCCGACCGCGCCGAGGCCCTCCCCTGTTGGGGCGAGAGAAAACGAAGATACGGATCACAGAGGGACTGGGGATGATAAGGTGAGATTTAATTTTAAAAACAACCAATTTCTCTTTTCTTTTAACTCCATTTGTGGAGGGCGAGGTGGAATGGCCAGCACCACCCGTATGGCTCATTGTGAGAAATGAAATGAAGCCCTTTTAGTCGGTGACGCATAAACATTTGGAA
>NC_090874.1:73942914-73945414 GCF_036669935.1 Montipora foliosa | reverse complement strand
TCAAAAAGCAGTAATATTATTGGTTAAAAGGAGCGAAATGCTCGTGCTGCACGTGCGGCACGCTTTTTTGAACATTTCTCTCCGTTCTCGTCAAAACTAACTACGTGAAATGACCAAATTTAAGGTTTTGACGACAACGTGGACAAACTACAGTAAATCTTTCAGTCTCACTCTTTACTTCAAATCCGTCCGTACCAATCCAGTTATAGAATATGTCGCCCATATTTAATATAAACAATGTGGAATAATCATGAAATACTTAGAATAGCTCAAACTTGTATTTTGAAGTGACGTTTTTTCGCCGTAGCCGTCGTGGTATCTTAAACTCCCTCTTTCAACATCGATTGCGACAACATTGTTCTCGCTTTTGAAGGTTTTAAGGTTTCATAACCAGTCCCTAGATTAACTATGGTAAAACATTTGCTTATTCTGAAAAAAAAAATAAACGTGCTTGTTTTCAAGACTAGAGAAAAAATATGTGAAACTTCATATGTTTTTAAACTTTATATATTCTCAAAAAAATAAGAAACAACAATTGCAAAGTTTCGCGACTTGAAACGCTTCCCTTTGCAGGATACAAAGCGTTTTATGTCACCCGAAAAGTTTGGAGACTTTTGATAGTGAACCTAAAGCAAATACAACTTCGTTTCGCTCCCTTGAATGTAACTTATTCTGAAAAGGTAATTTATTTAAGTCTTTAAATGGCATCTCCACTCTGAGTAATGAACCGAACAAAATAATGTTTGCAATGAAAATAATTTGATCGACAAGTTTTTTCAAAAACGTGTTTGTATCGAAAAAAAAGGAATTTTAGAATCACTTATTTTCACTTTCAAATTTCCCGGGCGCTTCCGTCTTTGAATCATGGTAGCGTGTAATGCTTGCCCTCATTGCCTTCACACTGAGCTTTTGTTTTTAAACAATAGGAAAACCACGACACATCACAATTATTCAACGGATGGCGGCACCTGGGAAATTTGAAAAACAAAACTATTATTATTTCAGATACAAGCGCTGTCATTTGAAAAATCTCGAACAATTCTTGTTGTAAACATTATGTTCTGTGGTTTAAAGTTATTTTCTTGTTTTAGTGGAGGTTCCCTTAAGCAAGTGAAAAATGTGGAATATATTATGAGATACCAGCTTAAATTGTGTTTTGTAAAATATTGAGTATTGAAAGTATTATACAATATTGCATCAAACAGATTTAGTTCTTTAAGTATTTGCTTTGTGATAGCAATTTCCTTTTTAGAGGTATTTGATAGTGGCTGTTATTCTGCTACGTTGAAAATTTATTACTTCCTATTGGTTGTTGTAATGAATGAGGTGATAATTGTTAACAATGGTGAATGAAATTAAGAGATGGTTTTATTCAGTGTTGACGTGCTTAACCTTTTGTGGATTCTTTAGATGCGATAAAGTTTAAATGTACGAGAATATGGCTTTTGCCATCAGTGGTAGTGGAAGGAGGCATGTTTAGAAATAACTTAAACTGGACTTCTTATTACTGACCGTCGGAAAATTCAAAGGTTTAGAAAGTGTTGCCCGCGACTGTGAAAAAGTGCAATCATTAGGAAGCAACGTGGTCTAATGCCGGTTGGAGCATTCGACTTGCATGGGGTTGCGCTGGGAGAAGACGAGCTTGAAGCTGGTGAAGTTGACCAGAAACTCTCGAAAAGTCAGAAATTTGCCCTGTACAAAGACCTATCGTAGTCTTTGGGACACCTCGTATGTCCCAAGGAAAAAGGATTGGAGGAACTGTCGCAAAAAATACAACTTATCGCCGGGCTATCGTAGTCTTTGGGAAACCTCGTGTGGAAATCCATTGTCGCATGTAACTTTCGATTTCGTTTTCGAGGCCTTTCCTCGTCTTCACCAAGCAAAAAGCCCAAACAGAGAGTGGCGAGCGCTCTCTTCCAACAAAGAAAGAGTTGAGCAGTCGGCAGTGGCCATCTTTGTTTACACATGACTGACCAATCGTACGTGCAGGATTCGGGAAATTTGCAACACTTTATTTGCTGCGAGACAAGTTGTTCACGCACGTGGTAATACGGGCGACAAAGGGTTTCAACTTGCAATGCAACAATGTTGCGAGACAAGTTGAAGGAAAAGGTTGCCCGTATTACCGGACCTTTAATACCTCAAATTTGACTATTTCACGTTGTTGTTTTGCTGACAACGACAAAGAAATAGACAAAAACGAAAAACGCACGTGCAGAGCGTGCAAAGCTATTGTTTTATCCCACTAAATATGCAAATTTGTGACGTTCTTGTTGCCGTCGCGGTCGCCGTCGCCGTTTCTAAAGCTCCCTAATAACTCGGTCAGTAAAAACGCCGTTCCACAGTTAAACACAATGAAGTTGTACGCTCCTAGCCATGGGCCCCTGACTTTGACCAATTTAAAGGAGGAATTTTACGTGGTAATTAGTAAATAGGTAAATAAATAAATAAACAAATAAATAAATAAACAAATTTCTAGAAAGTCTCGAAACGTTTTCGA
>NC_090874.1:73910414-73912914 GCF_036669935.1 Montipora foliosa | reverse complement strand
AGGATACCCGACCACTAGAAATGGACCCCAAAAACACTGCTGCTGCAGTGCCGCATTTGTGATATACCTTATTTACCTCACGAATATCGTGTCAACACATGTAATCAGCACAAATAAACGTGTGAAAAGTTACAACATTGTATTCTCTGAACCATCAGCAACCACCACAAACCTTTTAAGAGCAATTGCCTATCGAGAAACCAAAGGCGTAGAATGCGCCACAAAAACGCAACACACAGGCGCCAAACCACACAAAGGGAGGTTAATGAAAAATTTCTAAAAAGTTTTTCAAGGCACCAACTTACTGACAACCAAGTCAGCGTGATATCAAAAGGTCTCAAGTTTATTCCAACACCCGTGGCAAACGAGAGAAAAATTAGGCATCAACTCTTGCAAGATTTCGAATAGTTTGCAAGACGAATACGCCTTCAATACATATTTCACGGTCAAAACAAAGAACCGCACCCGTTCCATGTTAAATCAAACTGGATACCACCGGTTCAACGATCAGTTGCCCTTGAAAGCTACTTGGAAAGTGTCAAGGTTCAATCAGCCGAAATTAAAACAATTAAGCCTGAACACAATCTATCACAAAATGAATTTAGTGCTATTGTAGAACTGAAACACAACTCTGCATTGAACCTAAAAAAGGCAGATGAAGGCACTACAACAGTCATCATGAATAAAACTGACAAAATAAAGGAGGCCCAAGTGCTACTCGACAACGGAGAGCACTATAATCCCTTAAGACAACCTATGGCGAAAGACACGCAACAAAGAGTGAATTAAATTATCACTCAACTTCACCAAGGAAACCACATCGATGACATGACGGCTAAATGGCTTTCACTAAGAGAAAATGAGGGGACAGAGACGGAGCTCAGGGCGTTGGTCGGGATATGTCATGTCCACGAAATTATTTTTAGACGAGCGGAAGTCTTTGTTCTAGCGGAAGTCGGTCTTCCGAGACGTCCGCATGCAGTCTTGTCTCGCTCTCAGGGTCTTAGTGAAGAGAGAAAATGGCGGCGCACGTGGAAGGCTAATGAATATTTATTTTCTTTCAAACATCAGACCGAGAATGGCCTGCATGCGGACGTCTCGGAATACAGACTTCCGCTCGTCTAAAAATAACTTTCGTAGACATGACATATCCCAAGGGCTGGACCCGGAGCCTCCCTCTCTGTCCCCTCATTTTCTCTTGCTTTCACAAACTCCCAGCCCGCCTAGAATACCTATCTTTTATACCTTAACAAAAATCCACAAACCTAAACCGGTCGGGAGACCGATCATATCCGGTTGTGAAGGCCCAACAGAGAGAATATCATCATTTTGTGGATAGACTGCTCCAGCCAATTGCTCAAAGGCAAAAATCCTACATTAAGGATTCTACAGACTTTATTAACTTTGTGGAAAGAACCAAAATACGCCAAGACACTATTCTAGTGTCTATGGATGTCACGAGCTTGTATACAAATATGCCACAAGAGGAGGGAATAACTACAGTATGTCGGGCATACGACGCATTTCACAATAACAACCCCCCAATCCCGACCAAATAACTTAGGGAATTGCTTGATCTAATCATAAAGGAAAATTCATTCCAATTCAATGACGAAAACTATCTACAAACACACGGTACTCCATGGGTACTAAAATGGCAGTTGCCTTTGCAAACATCTTCATGGCAGAATTTGAAACAAAACTCATCCGCCAAAGCAGAATCAAGCCAATAGAATGGAAACGTTACATCGATGACGTTTTCTCCCTATGGGATAAAAGCAAGCAAGACATCAATTTGTTCATTGAACAAGCTAATCCGTTCCACCCTTCAATCAAATTTACAGCTGAAAATAATGTAGAGCTAAATAATGAATAATTTCTATATTATGATAGAGCTCTTGGAGCTGCGCTCCGATTGGTTACAGAATTGCAAATCATACTACTTGATGAAATTATGGCCGCCGAGAAGGATTTGAACACGAGTGATGTTTAGGCTCCGTTTACAGCTGCTGTTGCTTCGACTTCAGATTTTTTTTCAAAAACCATTAAAAGAACAGAGGAGAGAATGCATCTGAAGAATGGTTTGAGTAAAAGAAGACATTACATTGGCAATAGTGTTATTAATACAGGCCCGAACATTCTAGAAGAAAATGCATCGTTTATCGTTCTTCTTCCACCAACTCGAAAACGTTTGTAGTTGTGGCAAGTCCTTTGGAATATATTCGGAGGCAACAAGTTGCGAATCTAAAAAGAATCGAATAGAACTTTAGGGCTGCTACATTCGCGGAATCAGCCGAGCTTGACAGAGAAATTCGACACTGTTTACGGAATCGCTGAACAATCTGAACACACTTCTAACAAAATGATAGCTGAGTAGCTGCTGCTGAAAAACTAGAATTTCTCAAAGTCCCATTTTCCTCATATCTATTTTTATAGCATCTTTTATTGGCATCTCAAATGATGATGGCATGAAGAATTCGGGCTTTTTCTGCCATTTTAT
>NC_090874.1:73900414-73905414 GCF_036669935.1 Montipora foliosa | reverse complement strand
CCATTTTGCTCAGAGAGGTTCTTCCTCGGGTAATTTTTGATTTCCTTAAAGTTGGTCTTTATTCTCCAAAATTGCTTAGCTTTGTACTTTCTCCTTACATACATAAATTAATACATACATACTCAATTGATCACTTCCCATAAGGGCTTTTCAGACCCAATGAACACGATCACGGCAGAACAGATCATTAAAAAACAACTGTTACGAATCCCAACTGGCCGGGGGCAAGCAAGTTTGCTATGTTGGCTATAACCAGAGGTGTATTATGGGATTTGTGCAAGTAGTGAATGGAAGAAAGATACTTAGCAATGTAAAGGTGTTAGTGACAAGACAAGTTACAAGGTAGAACAGCTCACTTCCGGTTGCCGTCCGCGGCTCGAAAAACGTCGTATGCTTAAACTCCGCAAATTGTTTAACGTCGCTCTTAAAGAGAGAGAGAAGGAAAGAAAGAAAGAAGCCCCACTTTAGGAGTCTGTACACTGTTTCGATGGTGATTGAAGCCAAGGTTGTGATTGGTTGATTTACATTACAACTTTGAATGTGATTGGCTTATTAAGCTGTCCGATAACAACTTGGCAAGTGAATTACTGGAAAATAGGAGTTTTTTAAACCAATCACAATCGAGGAAATTGTAATTTTTGATTAAGTGATAATTGCGAGAACAAAATTAAAATTCGCATATCGATCAGAAATAATCTGATGAGTACATCGGTCTGTGGATGCTGGAAGAAACCGCCGTACCAAGGTAGTCAAGATATGCAGGATTTGAAAAAACAGCAATTCTTAAAGTGACTCTATGTTCATACCTCAAAAATCCTTTTCCTCAGTAAAATATTTTCTGTTTTTTTTTTTAACAGTCAAAAAGAGATTATTGTTTAAATCAAGCGGTGTCTGTTAATATTGAGCTGATTTTTTTAATTTTTAGTCGACTTGAGATCATACCTGCAACGGTTAGCATATTTGGACCGTTGGAGTATCGACGGCTTGAACGTTTACGGAAGAAACCGTGTATCGTATAATCAATGTTTTATTCACTATGATAATTATTCGATCTGAAATGAACAAAATTACGTAACAGTCACTGAGATATTTGAATACGCGAAATCTCTGAGCAAATGAACAGAAAAGACTCAAAATAAAAGACTGAACTAAACTTACTTCTGTGGCGGGTTTCCGTAAACTACGAACTCTTGAAACTGAACAACTCGACGGTTTAAAACTGCTGAAACTGGTTGACTTAAACTACTGAAACTGGTTAGCGACTGACTCATATCCTTTCAAACACGTGCTATTAACTGATCTGAAACTTAAGCCTTAGTAACTCAAATGAATTCTCTTAAAATGTCAATCAAAGTTTTGTGCGTTTCCGGTACTAATTAATCAGTTCTATCGGTGTAACAATATTGAATAGCAAATTAACACGACAACTAAGGCCTTAAGCTAAGTATTTCAGAGCTCCTTTTAGTGGATCTTTGAACAAAATATACCCCTACGGAGCTCAAGAATAGAACGTTAATTGGATATACAAGACAGGCGGTGAAAATAAATATTTGGAATCCTAAAAGCGACGAGTAATGGACTTCGTCGAGCCGTATCAAAGTGAAATCTATTTCCAATATTTTAAAAACTGTGATGTTATGTACAACATTGAAACCAAATGGGTAATTCTCTGGTAGCGTTTTCTAGTTGGATATGGAGAGAAAAGGAATCGAACAGCTTGAGTGGGTGGATCTGTGATCTTTGTTATCTGGCTATTTATATTTATTTGTACTCAACTCTGACAGTCTTCAGGTGAGAAATTAACAATTAGAAATTTGACTAATTCTTGTTAGTCAAGAATTATTTGAAAGAAAGCTTGTTGTCCATTTTTTTGCTTCATTATTGAAGGAAAAGGTTCTTAAGAAAAGGGTTTGAGCCTGAACTTCGGTGAGAAATTTATTTAGTTGCGTATGGCTTTTGACACGGAGCGAGTTGTTTGTTTGCACCCTCGGAACGAAATCGAGGTTTTGCACGGCAGCCATGTTGCATGGCAGGAACAATGGAACAAGCTTCTTTCTAATGCAAAACATTTTCATTGTTCCTTCCATGCAACATGGCTGCCGTGCAAAACCTCTATAGGAAGGGGTTTTTTGCCTCTAATAGCTAATATGTTTGTTTCAATAAACGCTTTGGCTGGAAAATGTTTTTGCGAGATTTTTCTGCCTTTGTGGATTCATTGTGTTGTGTAAATATTAACTAATTTACACGCGTGGGTTGAAATTTTATATGAGAGCAGTTTTTATAACGATGACAGGAATTCTTGCTGTTTAGTCATTCTGGTGTCAAATGAAGTTAATTTGGGAAGCCAACAATATTTCTTTAAGCTTATCTACTGCGCATTTAGATGACTTTTTACGTTCTCGACCAAATTTAATTTATGCAACAATTACGTACAAACAAGAAGCTATTTTTAAAATAAACAGTGTTTCGTTTCCGGAATGATAATTGTTAGGGTGTTTAGGGAGGAGTACGAAAATTTGAGGAGGACAAACAAGTACCAAATGCAGCCCAGTTTACGCTTATGGAGCGTCTAGTTTTATTTCAACTTGGTGAATAGGAGCCGCCCTAGCGGCCATTCAGGGTACTTCCCAGGGCCTAGAACAATATCTTTTTTGTGAACTTAGTTAGAACAAACCCTTATAAGTAGAACCTGTGTATGCGATAACTGTATTAGTAGTCATTATTATTATTTGTCATATTGACAATTCTGTGAACTAGTAGGAACAAAACAATACTGACACGCAAATTCAGTTTTATTTACTGGAAAAAGTATTCAAGAAACATCTTGTTTTGTCTATACAATGTTAAAACTAAAACTGGTGAGCTACACACTGCGAACTGTTGCTGTAAAATGGAGTTTTACAAGCAAAGACTCTACACCGGTATTTAAAAGCCATATATATTTGCGTCTATTACTAAGTTCTTAGCTTGTGCAATGAACAGGTTGATTACCTGTTTACCCAAGTCCAATAGTGAGAAAACGTCGTCAATGGCTCGAAAACGAGCTGTTTTACTCAAATCTTACCGAACGTTCTTTGACAATGCGGTCAATATGACCAATAATGTAGTTTTGAGATTTGACACTGCTGGGTTGTACGTTGCGACATTTGTTAGGGTTTTCTCGCTAGTACTAGTTTTGACTTTTTTAAGTGCCGACTGCCTTCCAGAAAAACTGATGCTTCGGGTAGCCTCTCTCTTCAAGGTGGGCTATGAATCGAGACAGTGCCTCCTCAAATGTTGTTTTTGAAGAGTTTGTTCGGGGGAGCTCAATGACCTCTCCTTTAATAAAATCCTCCTTGACGCCGGGTGGGTGACAAGAGGTAAAATGCGTGTATTGGATGGTTTTAGTCGGCTTGTGATATGTCTTGATATAGAGAATAAATGCTTTTTCGAATCACTCTCCTTGTATACTGTTGTGTCTAGGACTGAAGTGATTTCCTTCTCTGGGAGCTTAATAGTTGGGTGGGAGTCGGATGTCGGATTTTTACAACTTGGATGTCGGATTTTCACAACTTTGTTGTCGGATTTTCATCAACTCGGATGGAACCCACAAGCTTCCGTAAAATATTCAAATACCATCGTAGAAACATATAAAGCATTTCCCTGTTGTGATTGGAGTCAAAGCCAAGATATTGTAACAAAAATCATTAAAATACTGCGAATTTTAAGGGGAATTGGCTACAATTCCTTGCAACAAAGTATAGGCTACCCGTAGCCTCTTGTTATTCCATAATTTCCCGAAATCAGACAAAAATAAGAAAGCTAAGTCCAGCCATTTAACGAAAATTGTTCGCAGTTTATAGATCTACTGAATAGTACTCTCAGCAATATAGAAATTTATTAAAGGACAAAAAAATAGGCTTAGATGCTTATAACCATCTTCTTTCCCTTAGGAAAAGAGAAAAAGCGAAGAGGAGAGTGCGGGAACTGAACAGGACACTGAAAGCCAATCCAGCGGCTGTTATTTTGGCATTTGACCTGGAAGTGTATGAACATGATCACAGCATCGTACTCGAGATTGGTTATGTCATGGCCAACTTCCACGAGCCCGAAAGGATGAATACATTCCACTACATTATTGAAGAAAACCAAAGGTAAATAAGGGCTCACCAGAAGGGTTAGCGACCCAATCAAAATGCGATGCAAACTGACACATCAAACTAGCACCAAAACGCTGGAAAATGTGTTCGAATAAATTATAGACCGGTTTTGATATTTCCTCTGCTTGGTGAAGGTTTTACTTCAAAGTACCAACGATTTTAGATCAGTTGTTGACCAATATGTTGAAGCGTTTGACATCCCTTGGAATGGAAGATCTTGAGCCTCGACATCTTTCGTTCGATAAATGCATTGCAAATTTTTGTTTTCGTTCAACGATGTTGGAAGGTTTGGCTGTTTCAGGTTTCCCGGTTTCCCGTAACGACGCTACCGGCGTGTCATAGGTCTAAACAGCTGAATAAGTTTCAGGTTTCCCGTAACGACGCTACCAGCTCGTCTTAGATCCAAACCATTGCCTCCCTAAGATTTATTCACGCAATGTTTCAGAAAACCGCTTGCACTACTGATGAGCTATATGTCAACTCTATGAAGTTTGGAATTAAGAAATCCTGATGTTGGAATCTTTTTCAGGTATAAAAACAAAGATCACCTCCCTGACATGCGGCAACGGCTTACGACAGGCCCACGGCATGATTTACGATTGTTGTGTTCGTCAGAAAAAATGTCGTAGCATTTTAAAACATGTTTTAAAACGCTGCAACAATCGTAAGTCATGTCGTAGGCCTGTCGTAAGCCTCTCGCATTCGACAAAAATCGTATCGTGTAAATCGGCCCTAAGAATATGCTGCAACATTCATTCACGCAATGTTTCTGAAAACCGTTTGCACCACTGATGAGCTATATGTCAACTCTATGAAGTTTGGAAGAAATCCTGATGTTGGAATCTTTTTCAGGTATAAAAA
>NC_090874.1:73890414-73895414 GCF_036669935.1 Montipora foliosa | reverse complement strand
TTCCATACAAACGACAATTTATGACGAATGCTGTTGCGTTTCGGCACAAGAGCTGCCCGTGTGACTTGGTCGCTTTGATGGCTGAGTGGCTATTGCGAGACGGGTTACCTTACTCACAGCCAAATGAAATTATCTTTTACTTAAGGTGATTCCCTAGAAATTGGACTTGTCATAGATTTCCGATGAAACTTTGTACACTGCTGTAACATGTCAAGGAGATGAAGTAATAAAAGTGCCAGCTAATGCGCGCGCCAATGACGCAAGAAATTATACGTAGCGATTTCAAAATATGTAACACTGAAGATGACGGATGTACCGTCGAAACATCTCTGGAAAATTAAAGAAAGTTGTTATATTTATACGACTATAAATTTGGAACTGCATCTCAAATTGCACTTGAAATCACGTGATTACCTATACCCAATTTTTTTCGCGTTTCATGACTGGTCCCATTTATTGATAATTAACAATGACATGTCTCCTCTCTGAAAGCAATCATCATCTTTCAGAATCAACAATACCGGTACGACTTCTACAGTAAGATGGGTGTCAGTTTGTTTGGGTGAGTCATGACTTGAGGAATCGGGTCATTATGGACGGGGAAAATAATGAATGCAGGTGACTACTGGAAATAAATTAACTTATCTACATTGTTTAAGTCCTGGTTCTTTTCGAGAATGTGTGAATGCCTCGTTTATAGTGGTAGTGCACTTAGGCCCGTTTTAAACGTCGCATTTCACATGTGCCGATTGTAATGCAAATGAGAAAAATCTATTGTTTTCGCTCATTTGCATTAGATTTGGCTACATGTGAAATGCGACGTTTAAAACCAGCCTTAGCAAACCCAAAAAAGTGACGTAAAAAGTGACACCCATAGATTTTACTCTAGCTGACGCTAGATAATTTCGCTCGCCAATGGGGTCCACTTTACAACCACTCAAAACCTATGTCCCCTATGTTAAATGTAGAATTCGAAGTCCTTATTTGGATAGTCGACAGGGTGAGCAAAAATAGCCGATCAAAAAAGCCAAAAAGTGGATAGAACGAGCAGAGGAGGGCTATGAGAGAGGCGGGAAAAACGAAAAGCCTCTCCCCTAGTCCCTACTGATTCAGTTTTTTCCCGTTCCATTCTCGCCGCGATGCGTGGTTTTCGATTTTTTCGCTCCTTCTCGCCAATCCAGAAAGGGTGTGCAAGCTGTCTGGCGGTTAAAATACGATTTACTCCCTACGCAACCCCATACGAGTCGAATGCTCCAACCGGCATTAGACCACGCTGCTTCCTAACGATTGTACGTTTTACAGTCGTGGACAACACTTTTTAACCCTTAGAACTTTCGGACGCTCAGTAATAAGCAGTTCAGGTTGAGTAATTGTAAACATGCCTCCTTCTACTACCACTGATGGCAAGAGCCATATTCTCGTCTGTACATTTGAACTTCATCAAATCTAAAGAAGCCACAAAAGTTTAAGCAAGTCAACACTGGATAAAACCATCTCTTCATTTCAAACCTCATTCTTTACAACAAGCAATAAGGAAGTTATAAACACTTTCTTTGGCTATGAATTTTTCAACGTAGCAGAATAACAGCCACTATCAAATACCTCTGAAAAGGGAATTGTTATCAGAAAGCAAATACTTACAGGACTAAGTCTGTTTGATGCAATATACTTTCAATCCTCAATATTTTACAAAACACAGTTTAAGCTGGTGTCTCTTATAATATATTCCACATTTTTCACCTCCACTAAAACTAGAAAATAACTTTGAACCATAGCTATAGAATCTAATGCTTACAATAAAATTGTTCGAACTTTTTCAAATGAAAGCGTTTGTATCTGAAATAAATACACCTTAAAGTTAAATACTTGCCCGGGTGCTGCCATTTTTGACGTGTCGGGATTGTTCTATTGTTTCAAGACAAAATCTCCTTGTCTAAACTGATTCATTTTATTCGATACAAACACTTTTTTGAAGATAATTTTCGATCAAATTTGGATTGCAAACATTATTTTGTTCGGTTTAAAATTATTCATTACTCAGAGTGGAGGTTCCCTTTAAAGAATTAAATAAATTATCCTTTCAGAATTAGTTATATTCAAGGGAGCGAAACGAAGTTGCATTTGCTTTAGGTTATCAAAAGTCCCGAAACTTTTCGGGTGACACAAAACGCTTATATATTTTTTAGTATAGTCTTGAAAACATGTTCAAGTGAGTAGCTATCGTCCTATCTCCTTGCTACCAGTGGTATCTAAGCCCCGGTTCAAACGTCGAACTTCACATGTTCCGAATCTAGTGCAAATGCGAAAAATCTATTATTTTCGCTCATTTGCATTAGATTTGGAAAATGTTAAGTTCCACGATTGAACCTGATCTTAGATCCACGAAAACTGTGTTGCTTCCCGTCTGGTCAAAGACTCCGTTTACTCGCTTCAACATGGCTTTCAATCACGTAAGTCTTGTACGTCTTAACTCCTTCAAGTTATCCATGAAATTGGTCAGGCTTTAGATAAAGGCCTTGAATCTGATGTTATCTACTTAGACTTTGAAAAAGCTTTTGACTCTGTATGTCACACGAAGTTGCTGACGAAACTTGAGTGATGCGGTATTTGCAAACCCCTTGCTAAAGTCAATCAATCAATCAACAACTTTATTAATAGCAGTATTCATATTAGAGGACGGGAAACTCGTCAGACGGGTAACCCGTCTGACTAGTTTTCCGTCCTAGTGTGAATTCGCGATGAAAAAGTTATCTGACTTACCGACATGGATTCACATTATGACGAGTTTTTAGGACGGGTTAAGATGCCGAGGTATTGGTGCGAGATGTGCGTGGTTACCAAGCCAGCAGTCTAATCGGCGCATTTTTTCCTAAAACTCGACCTGGAAACCCGTCTAAGTGTGAATTCGTGATGCATTTTGACGAGTTTCTCGTCTAGTCGGGAAAACCGTCTTTAAAAACTCGTCGACTCATACGGATGAGTGGACGGGTAAATTTGGAGGAGTTTCTCGTCTAAAACCCGTCCCGAAACGATTTCACACTAAGACGGCAAACTCGTCTCAGACGAGAAACCCGTCCAAGACGGGTTACTCGTCTCTCGTGTGAATTCGGCCAATGTGTCAAACTCTTATCTTCATGGCCGTCTTCAGCGTGTTGTTATCAATGGACTATGCTCGGCTTGTAAAGATGTCAAATCCGGAATTCCTCAGGGGTCCTTGCTTGGACCGATCCTATTTCTCATATACAGTATACGGTGTTTTATCAGCTGATACAACACTCCTCATTAGTATGCAGTGACTTATGAATAGTAATTAATTTCAGCCATTACAAACTTCTGGTCGGATACTTATACCCATTCTCCTTCCAAACTTCTTCAACAGATTTTATCAACCAAAAAATTCAACGACTCTGTGGTCATGTTAACAATGTTCTTATCTAGACTTTAGATTTTGTCCCGTTCCACGTCGAAACCTACTTCTTCCTAAGCTGCTTGCTTGTTCAGCCTTGCATTTTGCCACTGTGCCAAAATATTAAAAGACCAATTTGTGACATATCGTGTTGATTTTGGAAAGGATTTTTCCAAAAAGGCTTTTTCTTCATCGGCAGTTTTCAATTGTCTGAACTTTCTCTTACGCAACATTTTTAACCAACCTTTTTCAACCATCCACTGCAACAAACTGAAAGAAAGGGCTGAAGGAAAAAGAAACATGTTTTTAAAATTACCATACTGCTTATATAAAGCTCCACTTGTTTTTCTTGTATGCTAATATCTTCCCCTCACAATTTGAGCCTTTGTTCGGAGTCGCAAGGGACACGCTTTTTGTGGAATGCTTTGTGCTTTTGAAGCCATTCAAAAAAATCGTAGCACCTGTTTTATCGAGTCTAAAAACACTCGGCTACGCCTCGTGTTTTTAAACCCGATTAAACACTTGCTGCTTGTTTTTTAATCATCATCATACGTAATCATCTTATTTTTAACTTTCTGTGGATCTTCACATTATGCCACTTTTTATTATTAATATTCTGGGTTCATAGTTTTTAGGATCTTTGTTATATTTTTATATAGTTTTTACATTTCTTGTTAAGCACTTTATAAGCACTTTAGAGCTTTGTATAAAGCGCTGTATAAATAATGAACAAGGCGATCTAGGATCGTAAGTCGGGCTGTGGCCACACGTGTGCTGCTAAGGATCATGAGCGTTGTGTAGTAGTTCTAAAAAAATATGTGTAATACATGGAAAGATGTGCATGTCTCAAAGAAAGATCACGAAATTTGTAATCACACCACAGGTAACCCAGGCTCACTGTGTGCGTCACGTAGGTATTAAAATATAGAGAACATATGAGGCGAAGTTTAGGTCTGAAAATTTGCTAGAAAATGCTCAGTGAGTTTTGCTTTTAGCAATTTGGGACTCCCCTCCCTCGAGGGAGACTTATTATACTCGTCACCAGGCGTCCAGAGTTCAGTGCCATTTTGAATTGGGCACTTCGTGAGTACCACGCTTTCTGGCCGCCATTTTAGCAGGTTAACTTACAAGTTTTACGGAGTCTGGTGGCTCCGCGTTGCTACCTGGAGATGCTTCGGTGGATTCATGGTTTAGAGAAATTCCTATTCCACGAACCTGGCGTGTTTATTTAGCGACTGGATTTGATTTTCGCGGAAAAAATCGTGCTTGTTTTGGGTCGATCGGAGTCCCGATGCTGGCTTCCGTCTCCTACATTGTCACTATATTATGAAGGAAGGTGAACGGGGACCATTTTCCCCGAAACTTCGTGTACGTATTAAAGACAACAACAGCTCACCACATGGTAAGTTTTATCGATTTTTATTACCATTTTCTAGCAAATTTTCAGACCTAAACTTCGCCTCATATGTTCTCTATATTTTAATACCTGCGTGACGCACACAGTGAGCCTGGGTTACCTGTGATCACACTGACGAAATTTGTAATCACAGCTATGCAACATAACGTTTCGGATTTCCAATAACTACAAGACTTT
>NC_090874.1:73877914-73880414 GCF_036669935.1 Montipora foliosa | reverse complement strand
ACAAGAGAACTCCAAAAAATGATCCAATGTCCCCACTCCCAGGGAAATATTTTCATTTCAATGTCCTCGCTTGTCCCCGCCTACCAGTGAAGGTATATTTTTATTTGGTTCAAAATGTTTCAAACCGGTTTGGTCTTCAGTTTTTTTAGCTGAAACTAAGGGAAATATAAATCAAGCTGGTTGCACAACAACATATATAGGCATTTTCTACAAAATTTATTTTGTTTACACAAAAACGGACAAAAGGGTAACATTAAACGACTTTTAATATTTCCTCTTTTAAATTTCCTCTGGAGAGATCTTCAATCCTTTTTTTTCTGGGAGACTTGCCACCTGTAATAAAGAAATCAATGAAATCGTTCCATTCGGTATCGTATTGTTGTTCTAGTAACATGTCATCTTTATCGCTTTTGTCAAAAGCCTGTTTTATGGCTGGCAATGCATCACATAGGGGAATTTCACCAACAGGAAGGACCTTACGGCTTTCACCGAACTCAGCGAGGGCCTGAAATATTTAATGAAACTGGATATAATTAGAATCATCAGTTTTTTAATGTGAATGCATGGTCAACCAAGCGAAGAAAATCGGGTCCGCAAACAAAATTAGAAAGATGTACACAAAAACGATATACACGTATTAATTAAACTTTCACAAGTAACATTTTTGGGCCGAAATTAGGAGAGGGATGGCAAGCAAGAACTAAGGATAAAATAGATTAAAAGGCACTCACGTTTCTCTCCGCCATTTTGGCTGCCTTCTGAGCTCGTCCCAGTCTCTTTGCAATTCCAAATACCGTAGAAGCAATTCTCGTCCAAGACCCCGCGTACCGGGACAGTTTTGAGAGTCGACGATCGGTTTTTGTTCCGCTAATGTCCCCGCCTTTCCCGGGTTGGGGGGGGCGGGGATTTACTTTGACTGGTGCATAACCCAATAGAGCTTTGTTTTAATAAAATTAAATGTGAATTGAATGGTAACTTGAAGGAACTTGTTCATTCCAATATTAATTTAGCAATAGCAGAAGCAGTTGAGACTATCAGAGTACGGGATATGGCTGGATTTTACAAAGCTACAGATTACCTGTTTGTATGAGGACTGTCATGATAATATAACGTATGTCGGTAGTGTGCAATTTTTTTCTCCGAAATGCCGTTGAACCTTTCAATGTAAATGAAGTTATTCAAGTTCACATTTCCCAGAAAAGTTTGTAGTAGACCGGTATTAGTGGTGCCCGATGGACATATCATGGCAAACGGAGAAGCCATAGATATATATATATATTGCCAGTGTACGTGCCACTGAGTTCATTGTTATTTTAAATTGCACGCGTCCTTCAAATACAAATGAACACATATTTAACTTGAATTTCAGCGCAGAGGGTACAAAAATTACCGCGAAACCCCATGCCTTGGTTATCAGTGTCAGAAAATGTAGTTTTTCTATACCAAAAGTTGTGTTGACAATAAAAATAAGCGTATATATTTTGCCAGATCTGAGTACTTTTTGTACCGCCCAGGTTATAACATCGCAGACACTGTCATAGGTTAAAAGAGATGATTTGATTGTCATTAGGATATCAAGAAACGTAGTTTTTCTGAAAAGAAAATATTTATTTTTTTCAAAAGGTATAAAACATAGCTTTCACTTTCTGTCTTTTTCAACGGCTCGTGTGTACAAAGTTCTCTTTCTTGACACAAAAAACTCAACGCGGAACCTGTCAACAACAACTCGACTGATTAATTTAATTTTACATGAAAGATGTACAATATGAAAATATTAAAACACCAACGAAAGTCTTCAGTTCCCGCTATGACGAGTTCCTGATAAGTTTAACAATAGAGATGCAGCTTCATATTCACAAGCATCACTCGACTCCTGTTTAGTACTAATTGACCGGTTGAATTCTACAGTTTTCGTACTGTTTGTACTTGTAGTACAGGTCGCAGTACATGTGTTACACGGATCGGGAGGATATTGCATTGAATACTTGCTTGTGAGTGACTGACCCATTGCACCTACTGCTACAGGGAAATGGACGCCCGAAGGAAAAACTGCTGGGTGTGGAGGTGGCAAGAAGTCATAAGAGTAACTTGTGTTTACGCTATTTTCGCTTGTAGACTGTTCCCGCAGGCTTTCCCGGATCACCATTGCTAACTGCTCGGCCTCTTCCCCCTTATTTCTTGGAGCAGTATACAAAATTTGTGAAGAAATTGCCCCATCACTAGAACTGTTACATGCATGTTTACTACTGGGGAATTCTACACCATACCGCTCAAGGGACGGTTTTGCTGGATTTTCACGCTTGCGGCTGCCGCCCTGCTTTGACCTACAAAATGCAAGACTGCCAGAATTATTGTCAGTAAGAGCTTTTTCTAAAATATTTCCGATGTCTTGTTTCCCAGGTATTTTTCCTCTAAAGTTCTTCTTACAGTATTCCTCCACGAGGTAAACATGTTTACGTAATAATGACCAGTGTTTGGTGCCGTTCACAAGGTATGCCGC
>NC_090874.1:73857914-73865414 GCF_036669935.1 Montipora foliosa | reverse complement strand
CTAAAATACACCTTGAATGTTCAAGGAGTTTGTGACTGGAAAGGGCTATTTTTGTACAAACAAGAAGCTATTTTAAAAATAAACAGTGTTTCGTTTCCGGAATGATAATTTGTTAGGGTGTTTGGGGAGGAGTACGAAAATTTGAGGAGGACAAACAAGTACCAAATGCAACCCAGTTTACGCTCATGGAGAGTCTAGTTTTATTTCAACTTGGTGAATTCCCAGGGCCTAGAACAACATCTTTCTTGTGAACTTAGTTAGAACAAAGCCTTATAAGTAGCACCTGTGTATGCGATAACTGTATTAGTAGTCATACTACTATTTGTCATATTGACAATTTTGACTCCACTATCCAATCAGACACAACACGACTAACTCAATCACAACACAACTGTGTAGATACATGGGCATGTAGGACAGCAAGCGCCACAAGCCGGTTTATTTTGCTTACCATATGCATACAAACTCCGCTCTAGCATAACAATACGTTAGCATACTTGATGTTACTGACAGAGAAACATGGGCATGGGCATGTGTGACAGCAAGCGCCACAAGCCGGTTTAATTTTGCCTACCATATGCATAAAAACTCCTAGCATAACAATACGTTAGCATACTTGATGGTACTGACCTCCTAAAAACTTGTTAAAGGAAAAGTACACTGGGCACCTGCCGGATACGAAAACCCAAAACCCTTCGGGAATGAGGGAACGTATTCTCCAAACCCTATGCAAGTGCCACTACCCCATGGAGGCTAAGGGGAAAATTTAACAAAAAAGTAGGCGAAGAAAGCTGAACCTAGACTGATTTAAATCCCTAACGGATCACTATTTGTACGACAACTTACCCATAATCCCCACCAGACGACCGGACCAAGTCCTCTGGTCCGTGCCGTCAAAATATCCATTTCTGCCAATTTCGCAGGCTTCAACCGTCAGAAATAATAATAATAATAAATAATAATAGTCTTTATTTCCTTACAATATTCAGTTGAGTAAAAAAGTATATATATCTAAGTTATTTACAATTAAAAAAAAATTCACTCACATAGCTAAATTGTATTTAAAAATTAAGCGATTAATGTAAGTTCATATTCATATTCTGTGAACTAGTAGGAACAAAACAATACTGACACGCAAATGCAGTTTTATTTAAAACCAGCCATTACTGGAAAAAGTATTCAAGAAACATCTTATTTTGTCTATACAATTTTAAAACTAAAACTAGTGAGCAACACACTGCGAACTGTTGTTGTAAAATGGAGTTTTACAAGCAAAGACTCTAAGCCTGTATTTAGAAACCATATTTGCGTCTATTACTAAGTTCTTAGCTTGTGCAATGAACACGTTGATTACCTGTTTACACACGTCCTATAGTGAGAAAACGTCGTCAATGGCTCGTTTTTGTTTTATTCAAATCTTACCGAAGGTTCTTTGACAATGCGGTCAATATGACCAGTAATGTAGTTTTGAGATTTGACACTGCTGGGTTGTACGTTGCGACATATGGTAGGATTTCTCGCTAGTACTAGTTTTGACTTTTTTAAGTGCCGACTGCCTTCCAGAAAAGCTGATGCTTAGGGTAGCCTCCCTCTTCAAGGTTGGCTATGAATCGAGGCAGTGCCTCCTCAAATGTTGTTTTTGAAGAGTTTGTTCGGGGGAGCTCAATGGCCTGGCCTTTAATAAAAACCCTCCTTGACGCCGGGCGGGTGACAAAAGGTAAAATGCGTGTATTGGATGGTTTTAGTCGGCTTGTGATATGTCTCCTTGTATACTGTTGTGTCTAGGACTTAAGTGATTTCCTTCTCTGGGAGCTTAATAGTTGGGTGGGAGTCGGATGTCGGATTTTTACAACTCGGAGGTCGGATTTTCACAACTTTGTTGTCGGATTTTCATCAACTCGGATGGAACCCACAAGCTTCCGTAAAATATTCAAATACCATCGTAGAAACCTATAAAGCATATATTTCCTGGTTTTGATTGGAGTCAACGCCAAGATATTGTAACATAAAAAATTATTAAAATACTGCGAATTTTAAGGGAAATTGGCTAAAATTCCTTCCAACAAAGTGTAGGCTACCCTTAGCCTCTTGTTAGTCCATAATTTCCCGAAATCAGACAAAAATCATAAAGCTAGGCCGGCTGAAGAGAAATGCTTTCTAAAAGTTCCAATATTTTGTCAGGCATGGACTGAATTCGTCAGGGATTAATTAAAGTGATTCATGGCCCGGACAATTTGAAAATCCAGCCATTTAACTAAAATTGTTCACAGTTTACATCTACTGAATAGTACCCTCAGCAATATAGAAATTTATTAAGGTACAAAAAATAGGCTTAGATGCTTATAACCATCTTCTTTCCCTTAGGAAAAGAGAAAAAGCGAAGAGGAGAGTGCGGGAACTGTACAGGACACTGAAAGCCAATCCAGCGGCTCTTATTTTGGCATTTGACCTGGAAGTGTATGAACATGATCACAGCATCGTACTGGAGATTGGTTATGTCATGGCCAACTTCAACGAGCCCGAAAGGATACATACATTCCACTACATTATTGAAGAAAACCAAAGGTAAATATAAGCTCTCACCAGAAGGGTTAGCGACCCAATCAAAATGCGATGCAAGCTGACACATCCAACTAGCACCAAAACGCTGGAAAACGTGTTCGAATAAATTATAGATCAGTTTCGATTTTTCGTCTGCTTGTTGAAGGTTTTATTTCAAAGTACCAACGATTTTAGATTGTTGACCAATATGTTGAAGCGTTTGGCATCCCTTGGAATGGAAGATCTTGAGCCTTGACATCTTTCGTTCGATAAATGCATTGCAAATTTTTGTTTTCGTTCAACGATGTTGGAAGGTTTGGCTGTTTCAGGTTTCCCGGTTTCCCGTAACGACGCTACCAGCGCGTCTTAGATCCAAACCATAACTTGTTTAGGTTGTCGCGCATGCCCTTTAGCATTGCCTCTCTATAAGGGCCGATTTAGGGCCGATTTACACGGTACGACTTTGTCGCATGCGACAACGGCTTACGACAGGCCCACGACATGATTTACGATTGTTGTGTACGTCAGAAAAAATGTCGTAGCATTTTAAAACATGTTTTAAAACGCTGCGACAATCGTAAGTCATGTCGTAGGCCTGTCGTAAGCCTCTCGCATGCGACAAAAATCGTACCGTGTAAATCGTCCCTAAGAATATGCTGCAGCATTTATTCACGCAATGTTTCTGAAAACCGCTTGCACTACTGATGAGCTATATGTCAACCCTATGAAGTTTGGAATTAAGAAATCCTGATGTTGGAATCTTTTTCAGGTATAAAAACAAAGATCACCTCCCTGACAACAGATCACGTTTTATATTTGGCACCTCTAAGACTCTATCACTCCAAAGAGCCGCAAGGGAAATTCAGGAGCGCATAGAGGAATCGGATTTCCTGGTGAACCATATGCATTCCGGTGAACACGATCGAGAATTCCTCGCCTCTTGTGGCGTTTCCTTATCAGATAAGCCCATGTTCGACACTCAGATTCTCGCAATGGCGCTACTTCCAGAAGGACCGCTCTATTACAGCTTAAAAAGATTGCTGGTGGATTTGAAAATTCAGTTTGAAGCAAATGCTCTTCACAACTGTGGGAATGACGCCCATTATACAATGCAAGCATTTCTAGCCCTCGCCAGACTTAGCAGAGGAAGACACTAACTCTGCTCTTATGACTAAATTGGACTGTTCTTAATTTCGATCAAAGAGCGTTCAGTTCAAATTTAACTTTAAGAGAAGCCCATAGCCTCGGACCGGGATCTTACAATCCAATACTATGGGCATTTTTACATATTGGTATGTGTTTGGACGAGTTCTTAAACAGATGTAGCTTGCAAGAGTGATCATTCCCACTTCCATGGGTAATAATTTCTCGTACAAGACTCGTGATTAGCTAAGGAAGCTCTGGACTCGCGGGAAAATCAATCTAAAAATAACTCGGTCTGTAAAAACGCCGTTACACAAATACAATAAAGTTGTACGTTCCTAGTCATGGGCTCCTAACTTTGACCAATGTAAAGGAGGGATTTTACGTGGCAATAAGTAAATAAATAAATAAATAAATAAACGTTAAACAGTGGGTCATTTCTCGAAAGTCACGGAAATATTTCGGGCCCCAAAAGACATTTGTGAAACTGCCAGACGCTTGTTTTGAAAAACTCAGGGTCTTTGATTATGTTTTCAAAGAAAAAAGGCGAAATGATTGTGAAGTTTGATGGCTTAGAAGCTCTTCGTTTTCAATATACAGAGAGGATTGTGGCACCCGAAAAGTTTTCGGGATTTTGAGTAACGGCCGGGGCCCTAGAGGCTATTGATATATTAATATGTATGTTAAATTTATCGCTTGACGAATTTTTACTTCCGAATTATAACTTCCGAATTATAACCCTCCTGCTATCAGTAATGACCTCCGACGCCGACTGAATCTGCTTATCTTATACTAATATAAAGGTACATATATATTTGCAAAATTAACGAGAAAAATCTTAATTTGTAATTTATAAATAAGATAAAAATGCAATGGAAAATTGAGAATTTAACTTAAAGTAGTCAAGCACAAATATTGTTAACAAGCCTCCTCGTGTGTTATTCTTTTTTGTTTTTTGCTGAAATTATTGAATTGGTATTTAATTTAGTTATAATTAATCAAATAAACAACTAGTATTGTACTGAAGTATCGTAAGTAATGTATGTAACTAACCGTAAGTGATATATTGTATTGTCATTAGTGTAAGTAAGCAGTATTGTAAGTAATGTATTGTATTGTCTTGTATTGTATTGTTCAGTATTGTAAAATCTATTGTCATTAAAAAAATAAAATAAAAATAAAAATAAAAATAAAAACAAATATAATTTATATATATATATTGATACTGAAATCTTTAACCTGGTACCATCAAGTGGAGAATTATTAAGCAGTGCAGACCTTATAGCAACGTTAGCAACAAATGTAACTTATGTCTTTTTGAGAAGTTTGTAATCATCTGTAAGAAGAATTTGTGCAGCCTAAACAAACGAAACGAACTAGCAAGTTCATGCCCCCACAGAAACAGATACATACTCAAGAACTTTGTTATAAAGTAACGCAATCTTTTATAACACGCGCTTTTTTTTTATTTCATATAGCATTTGTATTTACATCTCATAGCAACTGTTTTAAAGTTTTTATATCTCATAGCAACCTTAAGTTTGCTTTTAATTGCCAGTTCTTGTAATTTAACGGTCATTCGTTATTGCCTGATGAGTGTGGTTATTCTTCGACCATACGAAACAGCGTTGTAGCAATAAAACGATGAACTGAAATTTTGCTACCATTGATCATTATTATGTATATTGATATGTATGTAAACCAAGTCCTTCAGTCACCTTTCACGTCTTCATTCACCGTCCGAGGGAAAAGTTCTCGCGGACACCATCACTTCCATAGAAAAGACAATTTACGACGAACACTGTTGTGTTCGCCGGGCACAAGAGTTGTGACTTGGTCGCTTTGATCGCTGTTAACTGTCTATTGCAAGACGGGTTACGTCACTCACAGGCATATGAATTATTATTCAATGTCTTGATGCAAAGGTCACCTGGTTCTGTCCCACCTTGTGGCCAATCGAGTGGGAACGAGCTATAACGATCACCACGCAAATCATTATGGAGATTTCGCATCACTGTCCAAGCCTAAGATTGGCCACGAGGCTGCATGTTACATTGTAAAAGTAAAGACTTTACTGCTTTACAAATCGCGCTGTGCCAATGTTATCAAGTTTCTATTTTCGAAAGAAAAAAAGGGGTTGCACAGAAACAAGGTCAACTCTACAGACACACTTTTTTTTTCAATATGGAGTATAGTTTAGAGTCAATTCTAAGGAAGTCAAGAACAGTAAGAAACGTCTTATGGAATTGAATTGATCAGACTAGTTTAAGCTGGTTTAAATCTTACCTTTCCGATCGCACTCAGAAATGTAGCATGAATGGTCACTTGTCTAATGCAGCTTCAGTTTCTTGTGGCGTCCCTCAAGGAAGTAGCTTAGGACCATTATTATTTTTAATTTACATTAACGATTTGCCCAATTGTCTGTCAGTTGCTTCCCCGAAAATGTTCGCGGACGATACAAATATTACTGTAGCAGCAGACTCATTGACTGAACTTGAAAATAAATTAACCTAGACCTTGACAATCTCAATTGCTGGCTTGTAGCGAACAGATTAAGTTTAATTGTGGCAAAGACTGATTTCATGGCCATTGGCTCTCATCAACGGATTCGCACCTCTAGAAACGAAGAAATTAACGTAGAAATTAACGGAAAATCAATAACGAGAGTCCACAAGGTTAAATCTCTAGGTTTATTAATTGACGAGCACTTGACCACCAAGATCATGTAGATGAAGTAGTTAAGAAAATATCGAGGGCTATTGGAGCTCTTAAACGAGTAAGACCATGCATTTATATCAGTAAAGGCCGCTCTCCAAATCTATCACGCGCTTATTCGGCCCCATTTTGATTGCTGTAGTCCTGTTTGGGACGAATGCAACGTTAATCTGTGCGATAAACTGCAAAAATTGCAGAACAGGGCGGCTAGGGTTATCACCAAGAGTAGTTACGACGTCAAGGCTAACCATCTTCTTACCTCACTCCGTCAGGACAATCTCGCAAAGCGTCGGAAAAAGCTAAAAGCCACCCTAATGTTTAAAATATTAAATGGTCTTGCTCCGGATTATCTACAGGACCTGTTTTCAATTCGCACCGCAAAATATAATGTCAGGGATTTAGAAATGAAGCTTAATTTGCCCAAACCAAATACAAACTATCTCAAAAAAAGTTTTAGCTACAGTGCGGCCTCACAATGGAACAGCACTATGGAACAGCTTACCCAACGTACGATCGAATCAGTTAGATCTTTAAAAAAAAAGTGGACTGATTTTATGAAAATGAGGGTTAGGAACCCACACGGCAACCTTGTAAAACAGTATTTTTATTACTATAGTAGGTACTGAATTTTATTTGTACTATAGCTATTGTATTCTTACTGAAGGTTTTACCGTCTTTAAATAAAGCATTTATGTAAGTATGTATTTCCGAGTTCATGTCTACCTCTTCTTCAAAGTGAGTCTAAAGCCGTGTTCACACTCGACGTTGATTATGATCTACTGAAGTATTAATTCAGGCTATTATACGCCATTTAATTTTATTCTATCATGGTTCTGTTCACATCTGCGAAAACTCAAATACAATAGGCAGGGTGACCTCGTAGTTAGACAAAATGGCGCCGTATCGCGTGGCTGCCACGATCATCATCACCATGCTTGAGGCGAGGAGAATCAAGGATAGCTTCTGAGAACAGAAGATGACAAATCTAAATCTTCGCTCCATAAAGCGATTAGAAGTTTCGTCTGCTCATACCACCACGTGTTCGCCATTCTCTTCAATTACGCACTGCACTTACCTCAAACAACCCCCTTGAGGCTGTTT
>NC_090874.1:73847914-73850414 GCF_036669935.1 Montipora foliosa | reverse complement strand
TATTGAGGATTGAAAGTATATTGCATCAAACAGACTTAGTTCTGTAAGTATTTGCTTTCTGATAGCAATTCCCTTTTCAGAGGTATTTGATAGCCAAAGAAGGTGTTCATAACTTCATAACTTCCTTACTGCTTGTTGTAAAGAATGAGGGTGAAATGAAGAGATTGGTTTTATCCATTGTTGACTTTCTTAAACTTTTGTGGCTTAGATTTTGATGAAGTTTAAATGTACAGACGAGAATATGGCTCTTGCCATCAGTGGTAGTAGAAGGAGGCATGTTTACAATTACTCAACCTGAACTGCTTATTACTGAGCGTCCGCAAGTTCTAAGGGTTAAAAAGTGTTGTCCACGACTGTAA
This sequence comes from Montipora foliosa, assembly GCF_036669935.1. Classification (NCBI taxonomy): domain Eukaryota; kingdom Metazoa; phylum Cnidaria; class Anthozoa; order Scleractinia; family Acroporidae; genus Montipora; species Montipora foliosa. The sequence continues at coordinate 73,850,055 of NC_090874.1, read as the reverse complement.
AACGTGCAATCGTTAGGAAGCAGGGTGGTCTAATGCCGGTTGGAGCATTCGACTCGCATGGGGTTGCGTAGGAAGTAAATCGTATTTTAACCTCCAGACTGCTTGCACCCCTTTCTGGATTGGCGAGAAGGAGCGAAAAAATCGAAAACCACGCATCGCGGCGAGAATGGAACGGGAAAAAACTGAATCAGTAGGGACTAGGGGAGAGGCTTTTCGTTTTTCCCGCCTCTCTCATAGCCCTCCTCTGCTCGTTCTATCCACTTTTTGGCTTTTTCGATCGGCTATTTTTGCTCACCCTGTCGACTATCCAAAAAGGGACTTCGAATTCTACATGTAACATAGGGGACATAGGTTTTGAGTGGTTGTAAATGTTAACTCTTTTGCCCCTGAAGTGGACCCCATTGGCGAGCGAAATTATCTGGCGTCAGCTAGAGTAAAATCTATGGGTGTCACTTTTTACGTCACTTTTTTGGGTTTGCTAAGGCTGGTTTTAAACGAATCTAATGCAAATGAGCGAAAACAATAGATTTTTCTCATGTGCATTACAATCGGCACATGTGAAATGCGACGTTTAAAACGGGCCTAAGTGCACTACCACTATAAATGAGGCATTCACACATTCTCGAAAAGAACCAGGACTTAAACAATGTAGATAAGTTAATTTATTTCCAGTAGTCACCTGCATTCATTATTTTCCCCGTCCATAATGACCCGATTCCTCAAGTCATGACTCACCCAAACAAACTGATACCCATCTTACTGTAGAAGTCGTACCGGTATTGTTGATTCTGAAAGATGATGATTGCTTCCAGAGAGCCAGTCATGAAACGCGAAAAAAATTGGGTATAGGTAATCACGTGATTTCAAGTGCAATTTGAGATGCAGTTCCAAATTTAACAACTTTCTTTAATTTTCCAAACATGTTTCGACGGTACATCCGTCATCTTCAGTGTTCATGCATATTTTGAAATCGCTACGTATAATTTCTTACGTCATTGGCGCGCACATTAGCTGGCACTTTTATTACTTCATCTCCTTGACATGTTACAGCAGTGTACAAAGTTTCATCGGAAATCTATGACAAGTCCAATTTCTAGGGAATCACCTTAAGTAAAAGATAATTTCATTTGGCTGTGAGTAAGGTAACCCGTCTCGCAATAGCCACTCAGCCATCAAAGCGACCAATTCACACGGGCAGCTCTTGTGCCGAAACGCAACAGCATTCGTCATAAATTGTCGTTTGTATGGAAGTGATGATAAGGTCTACGAGACCTTTTACCCCGGACGGTGAATGAAGGCGTAGAAGGCAAAAGACTGTACAAACATCAATATATCAATCGCTCCTAGGGCCCGTCACTCGAAGATCCCGATATACTTTTTCGGGTGCCACAATCCCTTCTGTATATTAAAAACGAAGAGCTTTCAAGCCATCAAACTTCACAATCAATGCCCTTTTTTCCTTGAAAACATAATCAAAGACCAGTTTTTCAAAACACTGAAGTGGATGGCATTTTCAGGCTCGAAAACGTTTCGGGACTTTCTAGAAATTTGTTTATTTATTTATTTGTTTATTTATTTATTTATTTACCTATTTACTAATTACCACGTAAAATTCCTCCTTTAAATTGGTCAAAGTTAGGGGCCCATGGCTAAGAGCGTACAACTTCATTGTGTTTAACTGTGGAACGGCGTTTTTACTGACCGAGTTATTAGAGAGCTTTAGAAACGGCGACGGCGACCGCGACGGCAACAAGAACGTCACAAATTTGCATATTTAGTGGGATAAAACAATAGCTTTGCACGCTCTGCACGTGCGTTTTTCGTTTTTGTCTATTTCTTTGTCGTTGTCAGCAAAACAACAACGTGAAATAGTCAAATTTGAGGTATTAAAGGTCCTGTAATACGGGCAACCTTTTCCTTCAACTTGTCTCGCAACATTGTTGCATTGCAAGTTGAAACCCTTTGTTGCCCGTATTACCGCGTGCGTGAACAACTTGTCTCGCAGCAAATAAAGTGTTGCAAATTTCCCGAATCCTGCACGTATGATTGGTTAGTCATGTGTAAACAAAGATGGCCACTGCCGACTGCTCAACTCTTTCTTTGTTGGAAGAGAGCGCTCGCCGCTCTCTGTTTGGGCTTTT
>NC_090874.1:73837914-73842914 GCF_036669935.1 Montipora foliosa | reverse complement strand
ATTATGACGACACTTATCAGCGATTCTCAACCTCGTTCCTAGGGTCCTCTCTCTTGCTCCCTTGAGAAAGTACCCTAGGTGTGGCTGGTCACGTGTCTAGTGCACAAATCCGCACTGAGGGTGGACCCTCGTATGTGGTGCAAAGGTAACTGGAAGGGGAGATACCTGACAAATTACTGCTAGACGTGAATTGTGTGTTTTGGTCGATCTATGAAATGCATGGAATAGAATTTAGCTTTTAAAGGAACGGCCATGTCAATCGAGTAGCCTTGCAATACGTGCTTATTTGGTGCGTACGTTTCTCACTGGCTTGTGAACGCTTCTTTACCTTTGGTTTTCTTCAATAATGTAGTGGAACGCACGCATGCATCCGGGTTCGTGGAAGTCGGCCATAACATAACCAATCTCGAGAACGATGCTGTGATCATGTTCATATACTTCCAGGTCCAATGACAAAATAAGAGCTTCTGGATTGGCTCTCAAAGTCCTGCCCATTTCCCGCACTTTCCTCTTCGCTTCTTGTCTTTTCCTGAAGGAAGGAAGATCGTAAAGTGCATCTAAGCCTACTTTTTGTTCATTAATTAATGTTTACATTGCTCAAGTTACCAATCGGCAAATAAAAATAGTATTTTAAATTGTCAGAGTGAATCATTTTAATCCCCGAAGAAGTCAGTCGGTGCCTTCCAGACAAGCGGTAACTATTTGAACTTCAGAAATCACTGCTCTTAAGCCAGCCTAGCTCTATCTTTCTTATTAGAGTCTACTTTTCGGGAAACTGTGGAATCAAAACGTGCTCGAAATAAATTTTTTTGTCTTTCCGTTTCTCAGCTGAAGGTGATTATTTTCCAAACAATCAATGAAAAGCCAGTGATTGGCTGTTGACCTTAGTTCAACCCGATTGCTTCACTTTGATTAAAACAAAATGGTGTAGCTTCTTTCGCTTTTTTCTGCAGTTCAAATATTCCGTTCAATCGGGGATTAAATTAAATCTAAAACTTCATCTGAAGAAGTACGTTAGAAATGAAGAGATTCATTTATCAAAGTTGACTCGAAGATACTCGGAAAAAATTCGATTACTCCTTTGCAGAAGACTCGAACCTACGACCAGTTCCGATGATTAGTTCGCATAATCTTGCATTGAGCTGTAAGAGACTTGTAGAAACAAGGTCATTAGTTAGAAATGTTAGAAGTATATTCTTATTTTTGCAAAAAATTAAGGGTTTTGGTGCACTTAATTGCAAATAGATTTTGGTACCATATCTTCATGTTACAACACACTTTGCAGCCTCCAAATTGATATAACATGGTTAAGCCCCGGCTACAGGTTGTAACATTGTTAAAAGGAAAAACGTCCCAACATTGTTTTAAGACTGAGTTTTGAAGCAAGCAACTGTGGACAATCTTCCAGTTGGTGTACGTTGAATCAGTGGTGTGATCTGATCAGCGTGATTACAAGTTGAGGAGCTAAATATTTTGAGCAAGGGCCGATACAACGTAGATTTGATTTTAGTGGTGTACTCGATTTCGGCTGGCCAAACCAGACTTCCGCCGGTACAATGAGAGTTTACATTGAGTTGCTTCTATGTTCATATAAAGAGTAAATGGATGTCGACGTAATACCGGAAAAAAATGTTAAAATATGGTAGTTACAACAAATTTGAATTCAAATACTAAGAATAACTTAAAAATAACAAACTGAAATCTAATACGTTTCTTCGCGGATATTAAGACCGTTGGGATAAATAGTCCTGCCTTTTGAAATTAAAATAGCTTCCCTGGTTTTACGGGTCGAGTCTCTGTTGGAAAATATTTTTTTGATAGGAATTAATTGCATGTCCTTAGAAATGTTGTGGGAAGAGGAGAGGAGAGGAAATGTTCTGCGACTGTAGCAGGTTTGGATTTGGTGTTAGCGTTATCTAAAGTGCGGCGGTGTTCATTAACATCATTTAGATTCTCCTATGTACTGCAGATGACATCTGTTACATTGAATCACGTAGGTGAGGCTTTTAGTTTCGCAAGTTATGTGGGAATTAATGGAGCGTGTTTTGCCAGTAGAGAAGTAGCTGTTATAAGAACGCTTCCAATAATGTTGTATACGCCTGTAACATTGTTGGAAACACGTCGTGGTTCTCGGAGTGGAGAATGGGCCCCTAACTCTGCTTGGTCTTACATTGTTGAAACGGGGAAACACGCTTCAACATTTGTTGTATGTTGGAGAAAATGTTGGATCGAAATCAAAACATTCTTCCAACAAAAAATGTTGAACAAACGTCATCAAACATGGATGCTACACGTTCTAACATCGTTGATCCAACAAATGCTTTACTGAACAATGTCTGAACGTGTAGCCGGGGCTTAATGGAGCGCATAGACCTCTTTCATAATGGCTACCATATAAAATATCACCTGTTTTGTTTGAACTCTAACAAGCCTTCCTAGCCACGCAATGACGAGCCAATAGACCTAATTAAATCGGCTAACTCAATGTTGTACCCAATTCAAACCCTTTGGGAATAAAACGTTTTGTTTCAGGTATTTCCATATCATTTAAATTTGAATGGTACATTATAATGCAAATACAATACACAAAGAATCTTAATCTCGGGAGATTTGAATTGGGTACAACATTGAGTTAGCCGATTAGGTCTATTTGTTCCAAAATGAGGGCGGTTGATTTCAGTTTAACAGCACACGCTTAATTACGTCGAATCCATCAAAATTTTAAATCGAAGGGAATGATTGCTGGCACGTATTCTGGAAAACATTGTGAAATGCATGCTGTTTTCTTAGAATGTCACAAGAGTTTCCCGGAAAGTGTTCCGCGTTGCAACCTACGTCACGCAACGCTAGGGGAGCAAGGGCGGCAAACACCTTTAGTAAAGGCTAACTTAATTTTTTTATGTTATAAGAAGAGCTACTCAAAAAGTTTATTTTCTTTTCGATCTATATTGAGCTTAGAGAGATTCGGAAAGTTTCGGTTTCACTCGATCAAGTTATAAACGACTAAATTAAGACTTTTTTTCCAAGAAAGCTGACTCCGAACACTTCACTTTACCACTAATTGTAGTGACGTAATACAGTCGCAACTTTCCAAGCTTCTAGCCTGTTGATTCTGTGAAACTTCTTTCGCAGATTACAGCTTTAAAAGACCAAATAATCATTTTTTTCTCAAACTTGTTTTGCGAATTGTGTGAGGTTTTTTTTTCAGTTAAGCTCAAGTTGTCTTTAAAAATATCACAAGTGCTTTAATACCCATTAACATCATTAACACCTCAAACACCCCAGGCGTCCCCATTTGAAGATTAAAATCGTCTGGCGTTAAACACAATGTCTCATTCCTAGGGATGAATGGATCAATGGGTTACGTGGTTTAAAAGAGAAGCGCGCCTTTGACAATAGAATTCGTCCGGGCGCATAATTCACCACTGGTCACTGCTGCTCTCCTCCTACGAGCCAAACGAAACGATGTGCCAAACTTTTGTTCCTTTCTTTAGTGGTGCGCAGACGCATAACTTGACACAGTCAATTTGCTCAGAAGACTAAATTAAATTAATGAACTTACCTCTTTTCAATTTGCAAATTTTCATCTCTGAGGTTTTTGCAGTAATGGTTAAACGCCTGAAAGTTTGCAAATGATATTTTTCGCTTTACAATTTCCGCGTCTCTAACCTCGGCAACTTCCGGTAGATTTTCTTCAATTTTGTCTTCGATTTCTTGCTTTATTTGTTGGTATTTGGGAGGACGTACAAGAAGATGTCTTGTCCCATCAAACATCTCTCCGACCACGAATGTAAACTTCCTGTGATCTCGATAAAAATACTGGAAGAAACTTTTGACGAAGTCAGCCAACCTCGGATCGCTGTCTTCGAAGCATCGACTCCATTTGAGTTTCATAGAGTGGTATTTGTATAAAATGTTTAAATTTCCTGAAGCCATTTTCGAGTGGCGTGGATTAATATTAACAACTTTTGCAGTCGACCAGGTGCAGAGTTCACAGGTATTATATCTTCCCACTTGTGTCAGAATTTATAATTAGAAATAGGCCACGTGGCCACGTGGTCGAGCAACTCGTCATACGACGTTACATTCGCCGTTGTCCTTGCAGGAGATAACCTTTTCAACTAAAACTCCACAGTACGTACTACGCGAAACTAAAATAGAGCCTGATCGCAGGTTACCTTGGGGATGAAGTTGAAACTGAAAATCTGAACGGGTAAAACCAACGTTTAATAAATGTTTTACCAAGTCATGACCTTCCTCGGATCTTTTTTTTTTTAACAGAAAAACATGAGTCGGCCAGAAACGAAAAAGCGACGGCCTGACATGAAGTTCTAGGTCCCATTTTCAAACGATTTTCACGCGGCCTACGCCGGCGATAGCAGCGGCCGTGTGTATGTGCCGACTGAGTTCAAAATACATGCGTGACAAAAAGAAAGATTTCAAATTGGTTTCACAACTATTACGAAATGGATAAACAACTTCAAATAGCGGAGTGTACCAAGAATATCAAGTGCTCGCTTTATCAGTAATATTTCAAAGAAAATTAGAAGCTCCCAAGTTTTGTGCTGCAAAGGGCTCAACAGGCCATTTTACTATTAATTTAACAATCATAAATTCATAATTTCATATTCATATTGCGCCGCCCCAGCCGGCGAAAGCAGGCGTGTTTCCGGCCGCCGTCTCTCTATCGGGGGAGGGAACGTTAGCCGGAATATGACTGCGTTCGCAAACTAGGCCATCCAATTTTTTCTCTCCGTCCACTGGCAGACCACCCTCTGTTGGACAGCGTACGCCCGACCGTACAGACTGTCGGGGTGGAGGTGGGGAGGCAAGACAGCAACGGGAATAAAGATTAAAGAGCAGAAAAGAGCACGAGAGAGGTGACGAAATTTGAGAAATTTAAGCGAAGACAGCCCCGAGAGAAGCCGAGGAAGAAGAGAAATTTTCAATGAAGAACACTGCCCGGGAACACTGTAAAGCTGAGAGACCTGCGAGAAATA
>NC_090874.1:73820414-73832914 GCF_036669935.1 Montipora foliosa | reverse complement strand
TCTTGTCAACACAACCTAAGAAACTGGTGTTCATGGGGAGTAAAAGATATCAAACAGAATTATTTTGTTTAAACTTACAGAACCTACCAACCTACCAGAGAATCTTTGCAGACATCATACTGTAGTTGACATAGTTTTGTTTCATTAACGTACATGTATCTGGTAAATCAGGTTCAAATTTTCAGAGATACAGTGTAGCTCATCATACAATGCACTTTCAATAGCCAGTAAATGTACTCGTGGCTGACTGATTAGAAAAATGACAACCTTGTTCTAATGAGGGAAAAAATGTGGGAAAAATGAGAGAAAAACACAGATCCAAGATTAGGACCCTTGTTCTTAAAGAGGACCTCCAAACTTACAGTACAAACTGTTAATTGAAGGAAATAATGTTTAAAGTTAGATTTGTTTTAATTTTTTTTCAGATTCACATTTCATTTTTGCAAACACCACCGACTTGGACTGGAATCATAACATCGTGGTGTGTTGCAGTTAATCTGTTGATAAATATGTAACAGCTCTGTGTAACAGAAAATGATAGGACAACCATCGCACACCACAACTATTATTCAAGACGGCTGCAGCCCAGAAGAGATTCTGAAATCATTTTTTCCTCATATAAATTTTTTCACTGAAAATGAACAATTTGTTTGAACAAATTTTATTGTATAAATTAATTCCTCCAGTTTAATGTCATCTTTCTGTACAAGTGCACATACATGTAGCACAAAAATAGTTTGAGGTGGTTTGACGGTCAGACCCGTTCCAGTGAATGGAAACATGCAGGAAAAAGGCTTTATAAGTTAATTTTAGCACCAGGAGTCACTGCTTCACTTTACTCTGAGACCTCAACAAGCTGAAAGAAATGGCCTTTGAGAACTTTGCCATTGTTATTGTTGCTTCCTGGCATAATTATCAAACTTCTTAGGTGATAATCACAATTCAAAGATAAGAACTATCAGGAATTAATTAAATAATATAGGTAAAAAAGATTAGAATGAGTTTCAATCAAGTGTCGTAAAACCAAAACCAGAGTAATTACTTTGGCCAATCAAAAAGGACAGAGACAATCCAGTAAACCAATAACTCGAAGTAATTACACGTAGCCAACACAAAGCGCGGGAAAATGTGCATGCGCAAGCCATGATTGGTTTTGGTTTCACTTCAGATTGGTTGAAAAAATGGCGCGAGAACTTTGAACCAATCACTTAGTGAAGGACCAAAGCAATTCGCTTATTACTCAATTGAAAACTGCTCTAATAATTTTATGCCTGTTAGCAATGACTTGAGCATACTGACATGCATGTACATGTACATACATACATACATACATACATACATACAGTACATGAAATAACTGTTTAACCACTCCCCATAGGGGCTTTTCAGAGACAAAGAAACACAGTCAATGGAATGACAGCACAGAACAACAACAACTGCTAAGAATCCCAACTGGCTGGAGGCAAACCTGTTGGCTATTTACAAGTGCAGCCAAGAAGTTGAATCAGGGATTACATGTACCAGGATCAACTTCAATGTGTGGTCAGAACAGGTGTTGAATCTGAGATCTCTGGATCTCAAGGCAAGTGCCCTGACCACTGGGTTGTACTGCTTCCTTGCCTCTGTCCTTGACCTTGAACAGGAGTCTGCTCTAGGCTCTTCTGATAATAACAATATTATTACTGTTACATGTAGATTGCATTCCCTTCTACTAAGCTACGGGAATTTGAGGACGTTTGAGTACAACAAAATCTGGCTACAACTGCTGAACTATGGGTTCAATTTTTTTTTAATCCAAACAATTCTCCCAAACAAAAGAACTAAAAAACAGTGATTACTGATCAGGAAATGCTTTATCACGTTCATGTACCTACTATCAGAGTAATTCCTACCTTTCACCATCATGAACTCCTCCAACGATAATTTGATTCCACAGAGGATCAAACTTCGAACGCCTACATGAACAACACCCTGCTGTTAATTTCAAAATCACTCAACAATCAATAACAATGTCAAATTCTTATCAAACAGCTTGCTACATGTACATTTTAGCTACCTGTAGTACATTACTCTTGTCAACCAAGAGAATATAGACTTGGGTGTGTAGCCATGCCCATCATTCAGACAAGCTTCTTCAATTCTACCGAAGAAGCAAAATAAGATTGTATCAGTAAGAATGCATGAACTTAAGGACTATGCTTGACCCTAACAAAATTCAAAAGATCAGAATCTTGAGATTGCAGTGTTGCACCACTGGGATTAAAGCAGCAGGGCCTGCTTATTCGAAAGCCAATTAACTTAATCCAGGACTTGAGTAACTTAAGTCGTTACGAGGGTCTGGGGAAATGCTCCCCCAGAAAATAATGAAATAGAGATGCTCGAAGTGCTACTTTCCAGGCATGTACACGCAGGTTTTTTTTTTTGCGGCAGTGTCCAAGTTTAGAAAGACAGACCTGTACTTTTAGAGGTTAAGGTTTTGTAAACTACTCGTTTTACCAGCAATTTGTGTTTACCCAATAACGTTTTTTTAAATATTATTATTAATATTAAACTATTGACGTACATGTATCGCTAAATAACAGATTAGTCTATGATGTCTCCAAATTGATTTCCTTCAAAAATACATTTATCAATCAAGACGAGCAAATCAGTTGTGAAAAGTTTCAAAGGTAATATCAGTAAAGTTTAAATTGTCTGCCCAACACTCCAGAAAGAGAAAACATTAATTTTTTTCGAATTTTTTTTGGAGGGGGCAACTACCCCTCTTGCCCCTCTGCTAGCTACAGCTATGCTTTAGCCTTACATTTTCTCTTCCAGAGTTGATTTAATGTATTGGAAATCAGCATAATCCCCTGAACCACCAATGACTGTGTTGTTACCAACAGCCATGAGCCTTGAAACTCCACGAAATCTTGCAAGAGATCCATACGACCCTGCAGGCAAGTAAAATTATTACAAAAAATATTCTCAGTGCTGGCAGAGAAAGATCACCCCACTATTTATTCATGCAGTCATTCATTCATGCAATCATTTTCATTATTTGATTACAGTATAGTGTACATAAAAAAAAAAAAACACACAACCTGCATGTAGCAAAGCTAGGTGAGACAGGTTGTGAAAATCAAATTCATGATGATTATCAGAAGCAAATAAGCAATTATGATGTACATTTAAAAAGCTAATAAATAGGTATACTGATTCATTCACAAAGTAGTAGTAGTAGTAGCAGTAGTAGTAGTAGTAATAATAATACTACTACTACTAATAATAATAATACAGCTGTAAGTAAATAAAATTTAATAAGTAAATAAATTAACAATAAATAAATAAATCTTGTTAATGATAATCAATGATTTTAATTGTTAATGATAAAGCATCAGCATAATCATTTTCATCACTGAATGGTGCAAGTAAAACCAAGTGAATTGTATTTTTCTTTTTTTACCAAGCAATAATAATTTATTACCACCAATTAATACATGTACCTTGAGGCACAGAAGGTCAATAAAAATAAATTTTAACCACAAAATCTTGATAACTGATGCAGCCTTGAGGTTTAATTAAGTTTTATGAAGTTTGTTGGACTTGAAACAGAAGAGCTGGCTTTCACAGTCTATGGGGTGTTTGCTTTGATGAAAGACTTCTTTTCAAGACACTCAAATTCTAAATCCAAGTTTCAAGGGGTTGGAAACTGCCATAAACTTGATAAATTTCACTTTCCACTATTCTTTAGAACAACAGAAATTCTTTAAATCCCATCATAACCAATTTGATTTGGGATCAGTTTTGTTTTAGCTAATAAAAGATCCTAACATCTACAGTGTATCTCACTTCCCATTTTCTGTGGCTACAATTCCACTTACCTAAGGTATCTGCGGCCATAAGCACTCCTCCGTCAAACTTCAATCCAAGAACTGATGTACCAGTTGTCACAGGATACCTGAAAAAAATAGATTGTTAAATAGTTCACAGAGAGTTGCAACTCTAGTTGAATGTAAATTTTTCAATGAAAACACGTTACAAGAAACTGGCTTACAAGGTTCTTTTTATCGGTGAAATATCTTCGGCACTTTTGGACGTATTCATACTTCCTGGGAAATCATGAAAAGCCCCCGGAGACGGTCCGTTAGTCCAAAAATGATCTCGAAACCCAGGGACATTCATAGCCGCCATTTTTTCTTCTCCACTTTTCCTGAGTCATTCCCAGCATGCAATTATCGAGCCAATGGAGTTTTTTTGGGGAGGGGCGAAGTCGACCATACCACTGGCCACAGGGATATGTCAAAATTCTTTCGAATATCAGAAATATTCTTTCAGATAACTGTGATGTTGTTTCTTCAAGTCCAAAAGTACCTCTTTTTGTTTGGTTGGTTATCTTTCTATTTAAGAGAAGCAATGCATGGTAAACCATTGATCGACAGTAGTCACAGGACCCGTCACAGGGCCCTTAAAAATTTGTTGGCACTACTTGTATCCCTTGTTATAGAATATTTAAAGTACTTACCTCAAAATTTGTCGCACCGCTTTTTTTCGCAGGCTCAAGAAAACAACGGGAAATCAAAATGGCAGACAGTGCAAATGTAGAAAGCCTTGTCAAAGGCAGGGAATCTCGTCGAAATGCTGGTAATTTGATGTCTAAACTGATAGAAGATGAACAAGATGTTGATGATTTTTATAAAACGGCTTTCGGAGGATTCGAAGAGGTGTCAGGAGATGAGAAATACGAAACAGAAGACGAAGAAGCAGACGTTATTGATTCTGATTTTAGTATTTCTGAAACAGATGAAGTGATTGACGATCAGGCAGACGAAGAACCCAAGCGAAAGCGCCAAAAACACATAATAAAACCATATAAGGCTCCCGCAAAAGATGCAGACAGACCAAAAGCAACCAACAGAGATCCTGAAGTGAAAAAGCGAAGAGTCTTTGAAGAAGAACCTCGAGAAGGAGTAAGAAAGTCCACTCGTGCGTTGACGGTTGAGCGCGCTCAAGCAACAAAGAATCGGTTCAGACAAGAAAAAGAAAAGAAGACTTTGCTTAAGAAACAGCAACCGAAGAGGTTTAGGGATATGAGACGCCTGACACAAGAGGAACTTTTGGCGGAGGCTAAAATAACTGAAGAAGAGAATATTGCTTCTTTACAAGCTTATCAGCAGCTGGAGGCGGACAAAAAGAAAACCAAAATTCAGAAAGTGGCCCTAAAGGGTCCTGTGATTCGCTTTCACTCGCTATCAATGCCAGTACTGGAAGTGACAGAACCATTAGTTAAAGTTGACGATAATGAGGATGAAGAGATCAGCGTTGATTCAAGCAAGCGATGTTGCAGGAACTTTTTGATTTTTACAGATGCAAAGAGCTTTCCTTCCACATACTTCCCAACCAAAAAGCCAAAGATTCCCCACAGGACCTATTGCCCTGTCACAGGATTACCAGCTCGATATCAAGATCCTATCACAGGGCTACCATATGCAAATACTCAGGCATTTAGGTACATAAGAGAGCGATATGCACTTCAGTTGGAAGAAATGAAAGGCAAGGCTTCAGAAACTGAACCAAGGCGTACCAATACTCGGAAATCTCAGTGACTGGCAACATGTAACTATGATCTTAACTTTTTTAGTGGGAAAGATTTGATACGTGTTCCATGTTGTCAATATACATGTAATGGACTTAAGCACAACAGAACTCCAGCTATCATCGCATTTTTCTTCTGACTTATCATGTCTTATGATAGCAGAAGAAGAGATTGCAGCAGTGCTATTTCTTGTTTGTTTTTTTTTGTTTGTTTGTTTAATTAACCCATTCACTCCTGAAGTGGCCCACATATTGGCTAGTCTCACTTTCAGGATTTTTAAATCCTTTAAAAAGGGTTTATGGGTTTTGTTAACCCATTCATCCCTTAACTCGCACCCGTTGACGAGTAAAATCATCTGGCATTAGACTCACTCTCAGGGATCAATTGATTACAGTGAAGCTACCTCACGCATGACCAGTTGTTTTGAAATTTGAATCAACAGACTATTCAAATCAGCGAGCCAGTTTTGAACTTTCCTCTCGAGATTCTCAATTCAAGTGGAATACTTCGTTGATACCGGTATATATGAGGAAGCGTGGTGGCCTCATGGTTAGTGTGCTCGACTCCGGATCGAGTCGTCCGGGTTTGGGTCCTGGCCGGGGACATTGCGTTGTGTCATTGGGCAAGACACTTTACTCTCACGGGGCCTCTCTCCACCCAGGTGTATAAATGGGTACCGGCGAATTTAATGCTGGGGGTAACCCTGCGATGGACTGGCACCCCATCCAAGCAGGAGTAGAAATACTCCTAGTTGCTTCATGCTACAGAAACCGGAGATAAGCGCCGGCCTGATGGGCCTCATAGGCGCGTAGCAAACTTTACCATATCATAAACAGTGTTTGAAGAGTGAAAGCTCTTTCAAGTGTTTGATGAATTATCGTTCAGAGGCTAACTCGATAACCTCGCGGCTCTATTAGCCTCCATGCACAAACTATAGACCAGTGTCACCTTTAATTCCTATATATATGTTTCTTTTTCTTTTTTTCATTCAAGTCTTGGAAGTTCCAAAGAGGAATTTGAATGTTCATTTTAATCTTGTGGATACTGGTCATGCATGACATAGCTGAACTGTAAATGGGACATTGGACCTACTGAAGATGTTGTTGATCCAGTCATCCTTGAAGTGGCCCCGTTTGACAGCGTGAGACAGACTATAATCTGTAATTCTCACTCTCAGGACTCAAAGGGTTAAAAAGATGAGAGCAATGATCACATTATGTGTTCCATGTCATGTTTTTGCAGTTTCTTTAGAATTTGAGGGTCTTCATAGCTTGTTCCATGCTGTCATCAGGAGCAAAAAAATGGGCTTAAGGAAAAAAGAGTGACTTGCCACTCCCCTGTCCTTGTCGTATTTTTAATGCACTTGCTTTTATCATTATCCTGACAACCTTAGAGCTTGGATTAGGCTATGGCTCCTCTCCAGGCGTGAGCAACCCATTGTGACCACCACTGGTGGCTCAGTTAGTCGAGCATCAGGCTGTCAAAGGCAGGTCATGAGTTCGACTCCGGCCGGACCAACACTCAGGGACTTAAAAATAACTGACGAGAAATTGATGCCTTTGTAATTACATCTGCCCATGGTTAGACTTTCAAGTCCTCTCGGATAAGGACTGTAAACCGGAGGTCCCGTCTCATAGCCCTTGTTGGAAATTAAATAGTATGGGACGTTAAAGAACCCACTCACCACTCGATAAGAGTAGGGGATGTAGTCCCCGGTGTTGTGGTCTGACCTATCTGAACGAGGGCATCTTTCACTTCCTAAAATAATTGTAAACTGCATAACAAGCAGTCTGGTTAAAGTCCTCCATAAAGCATTGTAAATTAGTCCTGAAAAGCCCTGTGGGGAGAGACTAATAGATTTACTTCACTTCATTTGGGGCTTGTTATTTTTTTCAACTGTCCAAATTTCAAGTCATAAGGCTAGGAATTGTTACAGGTCCTGCAAAAAGTGCAAGCAATAAGTTGCAACCAGATATTTTCCCCGTTTCTTGTAGACCACAGCAGTAGATTGCCCTAGTTTAAAACTCCATGATGTAAGATTGTCTGGGTAAAAGTACATGTAGTCCTGAGATGGACTGTCATTTTTTGACATTCTGACTGAGGTTTTGACATCCTGAACAGAAGGCTGAATCTCAGGATGCCTTCTTCTCAGTTGTTGAAACATTAGCCAATATCATCTACAACAACAGTCCTCCTCAGAATCCTCAGAATCCTTTGACTCCTGCTTCATCAAGTTTTCATACGACTCCTGGGGTCAAACATATTGCTGCTTGTCCCATTTTGTGGCATGCAACCCTTGGCATTTTAACACAGGCAGCCCAATTGTAAAATGTGACATTCGGGTCTTGACGAAATCCCTAAATTTTTAACTGAAACGAATAGCAGTGGAAAAAGTAATATTCACGCCAACTTCAGTTCTTCCTATTTTCCCTCCACTGCTTTTTTTACCCTTTTGGTTTGTCACTTGGCAAAGCCATCGGCATCTATCACTCCTGGTAGTACCTCAAAGAGTCACAGCCATTCGGTTCTTTTAAAAGTCATAGCTTTTTCATGGTCATAGTCAGCATGCCTTCAGATCCGGAGATCCCGGGTTGAAGACCTGTTCTAACCATCTCCTGTGTTGAATTTGTTCCTGGTAGTCCCTACTTCAACTTCTCAGCTACACTCAGTTGTAAATAGCCAACTGGTTTGCCTCCAGCCAGTTGGGGTTCTTAACAGTTGTTGTTCTGTTGTGTCGTTTCGTTCACTGTGTGTCATTGGCCCTGAAAAGTTCCTATCGGGAGTGGTCAGTTAAGTATATATACATGTGTGGAACTTCCGCCCGCTACAGTTGGGCTGCCTGTTGAGGGAACAGGGCATATTGTTTCCAAAAGTTCAAGTAAAGTTTTTCGGTCAGTGAAGTCAAGATATTGCTCCGATATGGCAGCTACATTTGAAGAAATGTTCGGTTTTACCTTTATTATCTAAAAATAGATACTTTATAATTATACTTGTGAAGTTTTAAGGGGTGTTTATATCGTTTCCTACAGCCCGGAATTTCTTACAACGTAAGAAAAATGGTCAGTGGTTTTCCTATATTGTTGAACTGTGCGCACGCGAAAATTGCTAATCACAAAGCCCCATGTCACGAGAAAACCACTCATTTTCAAAGAGTTTTTTCGCCCTTCTCCCTGAAGCGAGAGATAGAGATTCAACGTATGAGGTTGTATTTCGTACTCTAAAGAATAATCTTCCACCTAATTCATAAGCTAAGACATAAACAAAATTCTTGGTTCAACAGTGCGCGGAATATCTGCATTATGTAGACAACGCAGTAACTTGCGTTTTCAAGCCTCCCGCTTTCGTAAGGAATATCTAATTTTTTCATCATCTCTTCCATCGTATTTTCCCTTCTTGACTCGTGAAAAAGCGTGGAGTATAGCGAAACAATGTCCATTGTCTCCTTGACCTCAAACTGTACACCTTGTGAACGCACAAAGCTACTGAGACCTTCCGAAGACATTGAATAGGTTACCACGAAATCTGCTTCAGAGATACCGTTAAGAAATTTGCATAACGCCTCAGCAAGACTGGGCATCTCGATACTTGTAAACGAAAACTCGCAATCTTTTAGGGCCATTTGTGAAGTGTTCTTTAATCCTGGTAAACTTTCGTCTCTGCCGTAGCTGTAGTATTCGTGGGAACTTTGTGAAGTTTCAAGTGCAAAAATAATCCAACCAACTTGAGTGACCTTCTTTGGGTCGTGTCTGCAGATTTTTGCGTCAAATGCCAAAAATAACGGTCGTTTTTGTTCCATAACTTTGTTTATTCTTTCTAGCAAATACATGCCATTGACATATCTTTGTCGAGCAATAGCGTCATTTTTATGC
This sequence comes from Montipora foliosa, assembly GCF_036669935.1. Classification (NCBI taxonomy): domain Eukaryota; kingdom Metazoa; phylum Cnidaria; class Anthozoa; order Scleractinia; family Acroporidae; genus Montipora; species Montipora foliosa. Next base: position 73,823,470 of record NC_090874.1, on the reverse strand, counting down.
CTTAACTGATTCGTTGAACGAACGAAATCCTTTATAGAATCAAAGATTCGCATTACATGGGGGATTTTCCTCGACAGCTTTGTAGGAGCGACATCGGGAAGTTCACGGTCGCCGTATTGAACAGCTCTCTCCACTTTGTCCTTTAAGAACTTATAGGCCTTGAAATCGAGAAAAATCCCAGCCGAGTGGTCAATGCCGTAAGCAATCACGAAAACTATTTCTTTCAAATGGCGATCGAAAGTTTTATTGAGGTAATATTTGAATTTTTCTTGGCACTGTCTCCCGCACTTACGGCAGGCTTGTGTCCAACTCTCTCTCAACGTTTCAAAGTTGTACATATATTCCGGACAGTCTTCGAGTTCAATGGCGCACGATGGACGGCTTCTTGGGTCCACTTGTGGAAGTCTGCTCATCTTTGTCTCTTTTGATGTTGACGACGGCACCTATATTAGGAGTATTTAAAAGCCATCACTGACGTCTGCAGGTTTCCAAAATTTAAAAATTTAGTTTTCTTCGGTGGACGTTTCGGTACTTTAAAATTCTTTAATTAGTTGGTGTTTTCACCATGTCCGTAGATAAAAACAATAAACCGCGGCGAATTTCTAGTTTCCAAGTTTCTCGCTTTGACCGGAATTCCCGGAAATTTCTGTACCATTTGTCCATAGTTAATGCATGGAGATGGTTATGAAACTGGACAAGTTCCTTTGTTTCATGTTTTTGTCCGTATTTTTGGCCTTGACCCTACCCAAAACACACCTTTTTTCGAGAAGATAACCAATCAAATCCTTCGATTAAATTATGCGCAAGTAATTTGCGAACCCGTGCGAAGCGAAAACAAAAGATTGTGCAGGGTCACGGTCAATTCAACATCGATTGCAACAACATTGTTCTCGCTTTTGAAAGCTCTAAGGTTTCATAACCGGTCCCTCGATTAACTTTGAGTTGTCCAAACTTACAAGTGTCAGGGAAAACAGATCGTTTCATTTGTTTTTCAACCGGAACAACCCGTTTTTCTGGCAAATGATAAGCTCATTCCCGTTTTAGCTCATTTTCTTTTTCTGAGTACAGAACGGGCAGTACCATCTGTCAAAACATTCTGAGCGAAAATTTCATTCAAATGGTAAGCGCTCCAAATTACCACCGTGAAAGAATTAGAAAGCTAACGTTCCTAGCGTTAGCCCTTCGTCAGAACGAACTGGGGATTTGTGGGTGTTGTTGGTTTTTATGAGGGTGTGAAGGAAATTTGCCATTGGTGGAAATATGGTGACGTGAATTTGTAAATAAATTAATGGCATGAGAGGAGTTCATTGATTCCATGAGGATAGAGGGTACCTAGTTGAAAGATGAATTTTTGTTCGAGATTTTTGCGGCTTTCTGTGTTCCCGTAGTGTAACGATAGGCCGCAAATTGTCATGTTGTGGTGGGAGTGATTAGGAAGATTAAAATGGCGAGCAACTGGTTTTGACGCATCTGTGTCGTTTTTTTCTACATCTCGTAGATGTTTGCGAAAGCAGTCCGCCAATCTTTCTCCCATGTGGATCTTCTTTCATAGTGTGCAGGTTATGCAACAAATGACATTTACAGATCTAGGGATGCATGTAAAGTGGTCAGTGATGTTAACGCATCGATTCGGTCCTGAGATTAAACCATGTTAGAAATAAAAAGACACTCAAGCGCCTCTGTAGTGACGAGTCCGACTTCAACAACAAGTGTGAGGAAATATGGCAGTTTTTCAAAAAACGTGGCTACCCTGACTCCGCAGTCACCACAGGCAAACAACGGGCCCAAGAAATCGATCTAGAAACCGCATTGCAAAAGTCAAAGAACGCGAAGCAAGCAACACCTTCACCTACCGTCCACAAAACCTTGCAGTCTAAAATGTCATTCTCAAACACTCCAAAATCCTCCGGAATGATCCCGAAACTAAATATATTTTCTCTACAACCACGTTATTGTAACAGCGTTGATATTAAGTTAGTTTTCTCATCCTTTTAAAATCGTTAAGATGTTTGGTGTAAAAGATCCTGTCTCTCGTGGGCTCCACGCGGGTGGGAGTGTTTTCGTGTGCGGGCTGTAATGCCTGCTATGCCGACGAAACCACCCGGCATTTTTCCACGCGCTTACATGAGCACGTGTTCAGTGATTGGGCCTCTCACATTTTTAAACACTTACAAAATTCTCAGCAATGCCGCATTTCATGCTCTGTATTGATTGTTTCCGTATCCTAGATCACGCTTCCAGCACCTTCCAGCTTAAAATAAAAGAAGCTATTTATATTCAATTGGGAAAAACCTACACTAAATCATTAAATTCATCATGCCAATTTAAAACTTGCTTCGTAATGTTTTACATTGTCATGTTTCCTTTTGTTCTCGTAGTTTATTAGCATTTTGGGCACACTATATATTCAACTCTGTACTTTGTAATTCAAACTGAAGATGACAGAAGATTCTGTTAAAAGATATATTTTTTTAAGAAAAGTTGTGTCAGTTCTTAAAATTGTAACATGTCAGCTACTATACAGACACTTTGAACTTACTGGATTTGCGACAGGTGTTTTCGTTGTTGTTTACCAGAGACGTCTGTGAAGTTCCTGCCTCTTTGTCTTTCTGCATGAGCCTCCATCAGTGTTTCGTATATTTTTTCCGCTATTTTCCCAAGGTATATTGAAGTTGGTCGTTTTGTCACCTAAGTTTGCTCTCCTTTTCACTCATTTCTTCACCATGTCGTACGGCGTTTGCGAGATCTCCTCTGGATGGAGGGCCATCTTTATCCACGTTTCAGCTTTCTTCCTTTCCCTTCTTTTCCCATTTTTCCTTCCTTCAGTTCGTTAAGGAACGTTTTTGTCCTGACGTTCAATAAATGAACGCTCCTCCACACCCTCATAAAAACCAACAACACCCATAATTCCTCAATTCGCTCTGACGAAGGGCTAACGCTTGAAATATCTGAAATATTAGCTTTGGTATTTCGACCTTTTTCAACTCGTTTGATAAGGCAAATTTTCAGATAAAAACAATAGCCTTGCAACTGAGCTCCTTCTTTAACCCACCATT
>NC_090874.1:73810414-73815414 GCF_036669935.1 Montipora foliosa | reverse complement strand
TCTCAACCGAGAGCATTCTCTAAACCGGTGTCCCTATGTTTTTACCCGCATACCTCGCCAAATAATTGCCTTGTTTTTTATTCATCATAAAATGCAAAGTTTGCCATTTGGAATCCCAGCAAGAGACGGAAAAGTGCATGGCGTTGAAAATAACGAAGAACAAATAATTTCTCATTTTTGTGCACTGGAAGAGTCGGCAGACTTTTTTGAGTGGTGGAGAAATTTATCCGCTTGCACTACGTCTGGTTTCTTGTCCAGCGTTTCGCTTTCTGGCAGATTGGAAATATGGCCGTTAATTAAATCGGAAAGTTTGACAGAGATAAAACAAGACAATTTGTTGGTCCATAATCAGTGGTCGTTTATCAACTCAAATTCCTCGAAAGAACCAAGTTTACAAAATTGACAGCGCAAGCCAAGGAATTTGAACTGGCTTTCTTTGTGGACTAAAACAGCCTTCGCTGCCAGATTTGAACACAACTTTGCCTTAAACGAATCGGTTAAAATGTATGTACTTAAAACAACCAGTGAAGCAAAAATATCTCATTGAACTGCTGCCAACCATTAATAAATACCTTGTCAAAATCTTGGATACTGCAAAGCTCTTGCATTGCCAGGGGATTGGTATACGGCACAGCTTATCTGCCCTCTCTAAAAAAATCACAACTCTCACGCCTTACCCGGACGCCTTAACGCTCACTGATAAAAAAATTCCACTAAAAAGCACATGATTTTCTGACTAATAAAGGCACCGATAAAGCTAGAGGAGATGTCACAGAGTGTCCTTAAATCGCTTTAACATCCTCTTAACATTTGTGAATGCACACAGGACCCGGTAACTGGGCTCCTAACACAGGTGCGTAAATAGTTCTCTTGATGGCACATAAAGTAAATTAATAAAATGAAAGTTAGAAAGATGATCGCAGTTAGATGTCCATTCCGCAGTTAAAATATAGTAATTTATATTAAATTGTGCAGTAAAACGTGCACGTCGAACTGACGAATGGTTTTCAGCTGGGAAGGGACTATTTTGTCTTACCAGTTCTTACCATACTCACGCGAGCTTGTAATTGCCAATCCAGCGATAAAAATCCATGTTAGGAGCGTTATCCGGTGAGTAAAATCTATACTGACGACAAACGTGTTATTGAAGACCTTTGGTATCTGTCCTTCAGCCCGGACACTTCAGCGCAAGAATGAGAGAACTTATTTGCCTGTGTTCAATCCTCTGAGTTCAAATTTTCCGAACGAGTTCCGGTCAGTTTTCAATGCCAGCATGATTAATTTAAGTAACAGTTATGTTTATATATTTTTAAAAAAACTACATAAAAATATCGTTGGATACGCATTTTAATGAGATAATATTGACTTTTTAATTTGGAGCACCTTAAGTAACCAATGGTTTGACTTGCTTGGAAGGGAAAACAGCCAAAGTGTCTATTGTGTGGTGGTGGGTACATATTTCAATAACACGAAATTGTTTATAAACAGTAGCTTTTGCTATCATTAGCGGGACTCTTAACAAAACCACGCTTTAAAACATTTAATTTCTGTCAGTGGAAAAAGAAAGGAATCACTATTTAGTGAAATGTTTAACAAGTGCCTAAATTTGGACTTAAACAGATGCTTTATTTCTTATGAATCAATTCAACGGGACACCTGCAGCGCTCATTAGGAGGCTGGGTACGAAAGACTTTCTCCTGTTCCTTTCGGAATGTTGTGTCACAACATGCTGTGACTAATTGTCCACAGCCGTCTAGTTAACTGATCAACACCTCGAATAGCGACCTCTAACTGGTTTCGAACAACGCACAATCGCAATAAAGGTCACTTCTTGTAAGTTCATTTGTCGGAACTAGCCAGAGGTTTTTTTTTTCGGGGCAAACCGTAAGAATCGTGTCCTCTTGGGAAGAAAATAATGGCCAAGCAAGAAAGAACGCATTATGAACACCAACCGAAGAGACTACAAAACCTTACATACCACAGCTGATCAGGTGGTTGTCACGCCATGCTGTTAGTGTTTCAGGACGAGTTTTCGAGTTTTGTGAGTGGCCATATTCGCTGTGCCAGCCAGCAACGACCACATGGATTAAGTAAAGCTGTTGCTTGAAGGGATTTTTTTTCACCCGATTCTTAGCATCACAATTACTTCACTAGAAGTGCGCTCCAGCACTTAAGCCTTGACCGGCCTTCTTTAGTAAAGCGAACCTCCACTTAAACAAAAAATTACAGTCAGGGAACTCCGCTCCATGGACACCCGCTTAATACGGACACCCGTTTACAGCTATTTCGGTTGTCGAAAAAAAGTACAAAAGCGCTTGCGACAATCCCGAGAGGTATTGTGGGATGGTTTTAACTTGAAGGGTTGTTGACCGGCATTCAGGCGAATAGAGGTGTGATAAAAATGGCACGAGACTCCATTTACCTGTGCGTGCGAGTTATAAACTGAAAACAACAAAAGTAGGTTCGCTAGCTACAGTGTCTGGAACGTACATCGTTTAAAACCGTTGTTCAGTTAAAGCAATATTTTCTTCAAAATTTTGAATCCGAAATTTTTCCAGCAACTGACCTGAATTTCCAAATCGGGTATTTCACTGCACCAAAGAAGCATTTGAAGACTTTAAGAATATCTTAAAATGCGATAAAAGTGATCTTATGAGTACGGGAAAAGATAAGAGTAGTGTTAATGTTTTAGAGAAAAATAACAATAAGCAAACGATATGATAAAAATGGACATGGAATGTTTATGGTAATGTGGTGGCCAAATTTTTATTTTTTCGCTGCCTTATTCTGGTCAGCGGTCTGAAGTGTCTGATTGATGTTCCGAGGGTCGTTCCGAGGCCTTTTACATAGGGTCACTCCACGGTCGAGAGATCCCTCGAAAGTAAAGTGACCTAGCTGCCACCAGAAAGTAGTTCCTTGTGTAAACCAACTGCGTATATATGAATTCGTCGGAGCAAGAGAACATGGGATCAAGTGAGGTCAAGTGAAGCTATGATCCTCGCAGTTATGAACGCAATTTTTGCAATTGCGTAAAAAAGCCTGAAAATTTCAGGCATGATGGCGTCTCAAGCGGAACGCTACTTTTAGTTCAGAGGCGTAGGCAGGGGGGTCTTAGGGTGTCCTTGACCCCCCTTGCAAAAGAAAAAAATTTAATCACGAATAAACGCTGGCGCCTACGGCGCTCATTCGAAAATGGCTAATGCTTTGAATATATCTCAGGAAAAATACTTCTGTTTTTCTTCTGTCTACACTAAAATAAGTTAAAATTCACTCATCCCAATGACAAGAATTAGCGTCTTCGTGAAATCGACGTGAGACAAACAATACTTAAACCAGGAGACCTCGACAAAGTATATTCACCTGCCCCAGTTTTATTCATGAATCAACACGACACTATTATGATATATATAATTCACTCCCTACCGCGGCAAACGACTCCGTTTCATTCAGTCATTTGCAAGCAAGCTGTCATCTAATTTTTAGCCATTTCTTCGTTGATCCATTTTAAGAGATATTTAACTTTGGCATAGACACCGAATTTGCCTGGACTTGCGCAGCCGAACCCCCAGCTTGTGACACCCTGTAGGTAATATCTTCCGGCGGTTTCACAAACCATGGGACCTCCGTCATCTCCCTGGCAGGCATCGACACCTCCTTGGTCCAGACCTGCACATATCATGGAATCATGGATTAAACCTGGGTACGCCCTGTCGCATCGGGCGCGGCCCACTATGGGGACCGCAGCGTGGTGGAGTATTTCCGGGATGTTGCCTCCCGACGAGGTTCTTCCCCAACCTGTAATCCAACATCTATCATTGTTCGCCGGTGCATCCACGTTTTGAGGAAGACAAGCTAAGTTCACGAACCTGGTGGAGTAAAAGTAACCATTGTTATTATAGATAGTACGTGCGCTATGACTGGCTAATTAAGCGGGCCGTATTTCACAGTACGCCCCAAGGCGTAAGGCCCGCTAAATTTGAAATTTCGAAGCAACATTATGCACCAAGGTTTTCATGTCGTTTGTGTTAAATATACTTGTAAAACTGTTTGAATCTTTCAAGCAACTGTTTCAAAAAGCCAAGAAGATTTATTCTACCAGCCAATCATCTGTGGCAGTTTGAAACTTCCGCTTGACTTCAACTAATTTCCGCTTGATTACCTCGAAGATACAACAATATATCTTTCTCGCGACAACATTGAGGAAATCGGATTCAAAGTCGACTCCGCTGGGTTTCAGAAAAGGAGCATTAAGTATATGTTGATGCCTTTTTGATTTTTTTTTTTCAAAAAAGGCGAGAGTACTGGCCATTGTGCTCATTGTTCAAGCGGTTGCAAAATTAAGAGAGCGTGGGAAAAAGGATCAACCACCGAAACTCCTGTGCGACATAAAAATGGCTTAAAAACGTCGTTAACTTTTTTTTTTTTTTGGAAAATGCCCAAAATTTGGGTCGGTCGGACGACGCGAAACGGAGAAAAAAAGGGATGGCCTTATCAGTTCTTGTAAGTACCTTGTCATCGAATAGTGGTGAACCTGAGCCTTACCCCGAAAGTCTGCCAACACGTGCAAAAGAACAAAACTACTTTACCTGTTTAATTTTGCCGGTTTATCCAGTTTTAGGAGAGCGATATCGTGGCTGTATTCTTTTTCCGTTTGGTATAAATGATGTGATATGATTTTAACAACTTTAAAGTCCTGCTCGTTTCCTAAATTTGATGTCCGCTTATGGGCTCCCAACCTGTAGGAATGATTTTATAAAAAAAGGGTCAGTGAGTTACGGAAATAGTTGGATAATCACCATGATTTTATTTCCCACCCTTTTCCCGTACGTCTTTTCTTCATGGCATTTCTGGCCCCTGTAATTAAAAGAAAAAACTCACTTCCTCTTCCTTTTTTTCTTCGGATTTTGAAAGTGTGTTTGCTTGAAACCTGACTGGCAAAATTTTTCAGCTTTGATTTTTATCCAGAGGCCGTTTACTTCAAGTTAAGTGTAAGTTTTGGA
>NC_090874.1:73802914-73807914 GCF_036669935.1 Montipora foliosa | reverse complement strand
AACAGGAATGCAAAGCAGTTTGTGGCGTCAAGAATAGACCCATGCCTCTCACATTGTGATCGTGGGTCCAAATTCACTGCCAGATCTGCCAAGATTACGTGGCTTGCACGGCACAGAAAAAGCGGAATTCTGGGTAACAATGGTATGGATAGGAAGACTTAAAAAACATTTGAGATTAGGTGTACTTAAAATACTCCGGATTAATCAAAGTGTAGGTTTTGTCCTACCGTACAAGGATTGAACTGGGATCACTTCCTTGGACGCAATGAGCGGCAGTAACCAACCACAGAGGAGCAACGAGTGTTCCACCGCAGAACGGTGATCCATACTTGTTTCGTAACATCCCTTGCCAAGGCCAATCCCCAACTTTAGCTGCAATCCCTCCCACAATTCTACGGATCCTAGTCGATGGACGAATGCCACATCCACCTTGGAAACAAAGTGGAGAAATCCATTCATGAAAAAATGTACAAATTATTTTATACTCTACTGTAAAGCTGTATGAGACTTTTCAGTTGTTTAGATGATTTGCGAAGCATTCAGCGGTCACCGTATGGACAAGATCTTGCAAAATTCTCTGGTTATACATGCAAACTATATTGGCACTCGTTCGTGGGAGCAACGAAATTAAGTAGCAGAGCATCGGAAGAGTATAAGTCCTGTTGATACCAATATTCCCTGGTCTGAAGACGTTTTTATTGTCTACAGTGACGAGGACATACTCGAAAAAATTTCCTCCATAGACTATTGAGACGAAAAATTTGATTCTTCGAAAGTTGAAAATTCACACATTATTTTAAAGTATACACGCATATTAAAATAGCACTGAAGCATCAATTTAACCACACGATAAGCAAATCGATATTTCAAATCGCTTTTAGCACCTAAATAGTGTAAATATACAAGCAATAAGCTCTCAGAAACACTGTTCCTTGTAGAATTTTATCCGTTTTCTGTCAGTCTTTGGTTTCCTAATTCTCGGTTAGCTTGTGCTAAATTGATGTAAGACAGTATTATATCTTTCATGTGTATGTAAAAAATGTAGCAGCTACACTTGCGTCATACAAGCGTTTACCAAATGAAAAACAGCCAGTAAGAGCCGGTCTAACCATGCAAACGTACCTTTACCATAATACACTTCAATTCAGTCCCTCGGAAGAGCGGGCTTTGCACCCGTGGAATAAAGACTCTGAAAGGTTCTCTTTCAAGAGTTGCTGTTTCTGATTGCAATCACGTCAATTTACGGTGATCAACTTCAATCATTAAAACTTTCTCCACTGTATTGAAAGGATATACTCTTACTTACTTGCTGGAGGCACTGACGGGGGTAGCGGCGGTGGCGGGATAAAGGGAGGCAGGGGTGGTAAACTTGGCGGTGAAGGCGGCTCTGAAAACCCTGAAAAAGGAGGCAAACGTGCTAATGCTTCATTTTGCTCCAGCACAGAAAAGACGCGAGTCTGGCGAGGCGGCACAGCATAAGTCACGAGATTGTTCTGGAGGCGGAAATTCCTCGATCATGCAGACTACCATTTAATGTACTAACGTAGCCTCAGCGGGAATCGCTACCAGAACGGGCCGAGTTATTTGTGGTGTGATTTGGGGAAAGGTATGGGACGAACGCTGCATGATGTCGGGATGTGTTTGCAAGACCCTTTCTTTACAGCACATGAAATTTTACAATGGATGATGATTGGTATTTGGGATGGATCCTTAAATGAATGGGAAAAGAAGAATCATCAACTGTGGACTTTCGGGACGAAAATCTGATATGCGCAGAAGCATGTGCCCTTGTCTTTTTTTACAAACTTCGCCAATGCAACATTGGAGGAAAATGTTGTGATTAATAAAAATCTTTACTCTAAGACAAAATGTTGTATAAACGTTTCCGACAAAAGAACAGATTATTTTGATTATTGCAAAGGAGTAAGACAGGGTTGCATACTCTCTTCTATGCTATTTAACTTGTACTTAACTGAAATTCCTTCTCTACTTGACCGAGAAGACATAGATCCCATAATTCACTTTACTAGTAATTGTCTACTTTATGCTGATGACTTAGTATTGATTTCTCACTCAGCCAAAGGCCTTGAAAATGCGTTATCCATCCTGTCCGAATATTTTGATAACTGGCTATTATCGGTGAATCCTAAGAAAACGAAAGTTATGATCTTCCAGAAGAAATATAGAAAATCCGTCCTGGATAAATTTCATTTTCAGACTAACCAGCATAAAATAGCAATTGTAAATAATTATACCTACCTCAGTGTAAACTTCTCTTCCAACGGAAATTCAGTTAGAGATTGCAAATTGAACTTAAAAGACAAAGTTAGACGAGCGTTTCTCGCTACTCGTCAATTTCTAGATTTCACGAAAATACCACTTGCTGTAACAAATAAACTTTTTGATTCACTTTTCACACCGATCCTCCTATATAGTTCAGAGATATGGGAAATTTACGAGAAGGAAGATTTCAACACCTGGGAAAAAGACATCATTGAGAAAATACATGTTTTCCTTTGCAAACAGTCTTTAGGAGTAAACAAACATTGTCCGAACGTTGTAGCCAGGAATGAACTTGGCAGACTTTCTTTCAAACTTGCAACAGATGCAAACATTTTAAAATTTTACATCCATTTACAAGCCCTACCAGATAACAACAATATCGCCAGACAATGTTTACAACTCTCAATGCAATGGACATGCCTGAGAAAACTCAATCGGGGATGCCGCTTAAGATAAAAAAATCAATCATCGCGGAAAGTATATCGCACAAAGCTTCAACTGAGCACCAACTTTCACTAAAAAAAGTTAACCAGAAACTGAACTTCTACAATATTTTTCAAAACAGACACCAAAAAAGCTGAATTTTTAGATATAATTAAAAACTTCCCTACACGGATCTACAATTAGTAAACTTCGTTTGGGGAATCATAGTCTTTACATTTAAACAGGGAAATACGCTGTCCCTAAGACTACTGAGCATTTAAGAATTTGTACACCGTGCCAGTTAAACAACATCGAGAATGAAACTCATGTTCTCTTTTCTTGCAGGCTGTACAATGCCCTTCGCTCAAACTTTTATGATGAAATAGTTCTCAATTATAATTATAAATATAATTATATCATAAAATGCAAAGTGTGCCTTTTGGAATCCCAGCAAGAGACGGAAAAGTGCATAGCGTTGAAAGGAACGAAGAACAAATAATTTCTCATTAAAAAATTCATTTTTGTGCACTGGAAGAGTCGGTAGACTTTTTGAGTGGTGGAGAAATTTATCCGCTTGCACTACGTCTGGTTTCTTGTCCAGCGTTTCGCTTTCTGGCAGATAGGAAATATGCCCGTTAATTAAATCGGAAAGTTTGACAGAGATAAAACAAGACAATTTGTTGGTCCATAATCAGTGGTCGTTTATCAACTCAAATTCCTCGAAAGAACCAAGTTTACAAAATTGACAGTGCAAGCCAGGGAATTTGAATTCACATGCAACCCTCACGCCTTACCCGGACGCCTTAACGCTCACTGATAAAAAATTCCACTGAAAAGCACATGATTCAGGGGCACCCAACGTCAATCGTTGGATATATGTGTTCGGAAGACGATTTGAGATCTAGAATTTTCGGAACATTTGTTGTAAAATTCCTTGCTTGCCTGCCTGTCCTAGGATTTTCGAACATCTAAAACATGGCATACCCTAAAAAGGTCACCTAGAATTTTCGGGAGCCTTTTCCCTGGCTGAAATTTTCGAAAAGGTAAGTTTTGATCCCTATAATTTTCGGATCACTTGACTTTCAGCTAGGGAATCCGAACAGATGAAAAAATTTTAGCGGATAAAAATATGGCTATATCTGTCGTTTAAATACTAAAATACGTTTAACAATGCTATGTTTAAGTGGTTTTGAACTATATCCTCGTTGGGTGCCCCTGATGATTTTTCTGACTAAAGGCACCGATAAAGCTAGAGGAGATGTCACACAGTGTCCGTAAATCTTTTTAACATCCTCTTAACATTAGTGAATGCACACAAGACCCGCTAACTGGGCTTCTAACACAGGTGCGTAAATAGTTCTCTTGATGGCACATAAAGTAAATTAATGAAACGAAAGTTGGAAAGATGATCGCAGCGGTTAGATGTCCATTCCGCAGTTGAAATATATTGGTGCAGTAAAGCGTGCACGTCTAACTGACGAATAGTTTTCAGCTGGGAAGGGACTATTTTGTCTTACCATTTCTTACCATACTCAAGCGAGCTTGTAATTGCCAATCCAGCGATAAAAATCCATGTTAGGAGCGTTATCCGGTGAGTAAAATTTATACTGACGACAAACGTGTCATTGAAGACCTTTGATATGACCATCATGATTAATTGTTAAACGATAAAAATTGTAGCTACGATTATTTCATTAAACTGCTTGGCCTCGCTGGATAACTGCGATCGATCGTAGATAAAATCATTTGCGGTTAGTGTTTCATGCTAAAATAAAGGATATTAAAAAAAGGTTATCCTGGTAGTTTCCAAGCAACATTGGTAATCGACTCTTATGAGAAATTAGCTCCAAAGGCGGTTGCTCTTTAGTATAGTTGCGATCAGAATGTGTCTTCTCCTAAGGTCATGAATTTGGCTTGGAACAGGTGTCGAGAAAGGTGTTTGGTGCACTAGCCTAGGCAAACTAAGTTTTTCATTAGAAATGTTTGAATTAGTTTTTGGTGTCATTACGGTTATTTGTGTTCCACTCAGTGGTGTTTTTACCCTAACGAAGTCTTTTACTGTATTTTTGGAAGCAACTTATTTTCAGTTCATCTCTAGGCCTTTTGACTTGTTCTCGAGCAAATCACATTCATGACAACAGCGGTCTCTTTTGGATTTTCAATAAGTGTTTTAAATCTATATTCTAATATTTCTAAGTAATTAAAAACAACACCTGTAATTGTAGTTATTGTCCTGTTCTACCTGGAACACGTATGCCAGATAAATTTATGGAAAAGGCGGCGCTTACTCTCGT